>NW_020961183.1:0-6734 GCF_003031625.1 Empidonax traillii | reverse complement strand
CAGACTGCCTCCTGGTGTGGGAGGGCCGGGACAGCCGTGTCCTGCTCCCTTTGCCATGGAGAGGCGTCTTATCCCCTGCCAAACATTCCCCCTTTCTCTCGCGCTGTTGTTTTTACTTCTGACTTTTTTCCCGTGTTTTCCTGACCCGGCAGAGGCACTAAATCTTTCTAATGCCTCCCTGCCCTTGTAGCGCAAAACGGGCTGCAGGAGGTTGTTTTTTTTTTGTTTGGTTTTGGGTTTTTTTTTTGTTTGTTTGTTTTTGTTTTTGTTTTTGTTTTTGTTTTTAACTAAAGCGATATTAATTAAAATACAAAAAATGCACCCAACTGCGGTAAATCATTTCTCTTAGCAAAGCGATTGCTCTCCGCTCTATCCACCTCTGCTTTCCTCGGCAGAAGTATCTCCATGCAAGCTAAAGTCTTCTAACGCTCGTAAAGCACCCGAGATATTATCTCTCTAATTAGCAGCTGGAAAAAAATAAATGAGAGATCAATTAACGCTGTAATTATAAACAGTGCCTTTAGATGTGTTGTTTGTGGTGAGCAAATTCTTACGCTGACAAGATCCATGCTGTATTTCTCCCCAAAAAAAGTTGGAGCAGGAACCCCCTCTTCAGCCCCGAGTTGTTTCTGGATGTACAGCCCACCCCAGGGTGCTGGGGAGAAGTTTGGAGGGGCTCCCACATCCAAGGACAGTACTTTTACTCGTCCCTGACTGGCTCTGGGGAGGTGATGGGGTCCCGTGGTGGGGCCAAGGGGGGGTTTGGAGCTCTCTCTTGGCCCTTCCCTGCTCTGTGGTAAGCTGTTTTTCATATATTGTAGCCTGGGAAAGCTGTGTTACTGTTAAAAGAGTAACCATATCCCTTTCTGAGCTGTTGCCAAGCAGATGTAGGGTTTTGGAAAGTTCCCAACAAACTTCCACAGCTGATACTTTACCGACTTGTTCCTTCTCCCGTCCCTCTACTTGCACCTATTTAAATAACCAAAGGACATAATTTGGGGGAGGGAGCGTTGCTCTGCAGCTTCTACTTGTTAAATATAATTAATTGAGAGTGACCTGTTAGTCAATTACAGTGTATGGCTTGGAAAAGAAACGGAGAAATATAAAATATTACTGTTTTACCAAAAAAAGCTCCTTATTTTGTACTGAAGGAGGACAGAATAATGGAGAAAATCGAGCCCTTTGTGCAATATGGGATTGCTGCTGCTTCTTGCCAGGGCAAATATCTCATTTACTTTCTTAATAGCAGTTTGTGGGGTGGCTGCAGGAGGAGGAGAAGAAGAAATCAGGATAAATCCAGGCTTTTAAAGGCTGACAGTGGCATGAAACTCGGTGTCAGTGCAGACGCCGCTTGCATGTGCTGGAGGGGGGACGACGCAGGGCACTGGAAAAGTGGAAAGCTCTCACAAATCATATCTCACAGGAAAGGTTTATGGGAGTTCAGAGTATAGCAGAGGGGATGGATGTCAGGTTTTCCTACACAATAGAGGGTCTTTTGTTTCCGCACTCCCTCTTGGCAACAGCCCCCAGTGCCACTGCTGGTAATTTCCTGTCCATCCATCGCTGAGCAGCGGGACTGGAGCAGGGGAGTAGTCCCACGTTTTTGTTTAGACTGTGTTTTTTTAATGCTGAGCCTTGTCCTAAGCAGGATATCCCTGTGTATGTTTGGAGTTCCTGAACTTCTCTGGAGAAAATTATCCTTAAAAAGCCCCTTCCATAGCACTGAGTTCCTAACTTCTGTCTTAAAAAAAAAAAAAAAGAGAGAGAGAAACAAAAATCAAACCAACAAAAAGTCCAGGTTTAATTGCTTTTGCTTGTGAGAGCTTGTATCTTGCAGCTTAATCCGCCTGTGTCTCAGACATCCGTTGGTGTTTTTCTCCTACACAGTGGCTCAGGAGCAAACCAAAAACCGGAGGTGGTTGGGTTGGTAGTTTTAATTTGGGACACATTGGCAGAACCCAGACCTCACAAGGTGGGACACCATCCCTCAGACTCTGTATGTGCCGAGGGCTTGAGTTCATCCCTTTTTTCCAGAGCATGGATGTTTTGCAGTTTAAGGGGCTGGATTGCCCAGCTCATGGGATTTGGCTGCTAACTGGAGCCATAGGTTTTTCAGAAACTCCAAAATTATGAACCAGCACCTACTTTTGTATAATTATTTTTTTCCTCTCCCGGAGGATTTTCTCAGACAGCCCCATCTGCATTTGTTGATACCATGTAGTAAAACCAAAGTAAAAGTAAAAGCAAGGAGCCCAGTGGTTGGTGTGCACAGAGGAAGCAGAGCGAGCTCCCAGCTGTGGGCTCTTTAGAGGAAAATATGGAAAAATATATCCAATAAATCCAAAACTGAGGCGCCTCTGTAATGAGTCTCAGTGGCGGGACAGCCTTTTGGATTTGAAAAACACCACTGCATTTTCTGTAAAACTCACATCACCTTGACAAAACAGAGGTGAAAGTGAGACGGGATCTCTCTCCATCCTGGTGTGGCACCCACTCCACTGGGAGCGTGTCCCTCTCAACCATACACCATTATTTAGGTTTAGAGCCCCTCCAGATTAGCATGATGGCCTGGTGAGCATTGCAGGGCAGCCCGACCACCTCCACACTGCTGGGTGGCAATTGGCCTGTGCCGAGAGAGCCTTGCTCCCAAGGACTGGAAGCGGAGCAGCAGTGCTGGAGTTGGCTGGGTCACTCCCAGGAAGCCCCATGTGGGTTAAGCTGCAGCTGCAGCAGCAGCACAGTGTTGTGTGGTGCTACATGCTGCTGTGTGGTGCTGTGCAGCACTGTATGGTCCTATACAGCGCTGTGCTGTACGGTGCTATAGGGTGCTGTGTGACACTGCTCAGAGGTGTACAATTTTATATGGGGCTCTGTGTGGCTGTATGGTGCTCTAAGGTGTTGTACAACACTGCTGTGCAGTGCTGTGTGATGTTATACGGTGCTGTGCAGTGCTGCACAAAGCTGTATGGCACTGTGCAGTGCTATATGATGCTATACAGTGATGTGTGGGGCCGTACAGTGCTGTATGGTGCTGTGCAGAGCTGTGCAGTGCTGTACAGTGGTGCTGTGTGATTACTGGCAGTGCTATACCATGCTCTCCAGTGCTGTGCAGCATTGTACAGCACTAGAGGATGTATAGTGCTACTAGACATGTTATGGTGCTATACAATGCATGGTACTACACGATGTTGTACAGTGCTACAAAAGGTTGTACAGTGCTACACAGTGTTGTACGGTGCAACACGGCATTGTACAGTGCTATAGGACATTGCACGGTGCTATAGGGTGTACAGTGCTATACGATGTTGTACAGTGCTATAGCACTCCCCCAGCTCAGGCATTCTTCTGGGTAACTTGATCTTACTTCTGTCTGCTTTTAACAGATAGGGGAGGTGAAGTTATGTTAAACATGTCACAGTAAGTTTGATTCGCACCGCACCAGTCTGGTTTTCTTCCTTGATTAGCTTTAATCAAACCCTCCGCGTTACATGACCTTAATAAAGCTATTTTTCTTGACAAGCGAAGACCGTCTTAACAAGCAAAGCTCATCTGGCCTGAAACTAAAGCCAAGTCAAGATGGTGTTTTAGGTCCTCATTAAAGTCCACAGCATGAAGCGAGAGGGGAAATGATGAAATGGTGCTCCACCAAACCATCTCTCCTTTACATTTAATTAGAGGAATTATACGCAACCCAGTAGATGCCTTGGGAAAGCAATCACCAATGGGTTTGTAAAGAGCCCGGCGGTATGAAAGGGGGCAGCTAAGGCTTTGGCAAAGGGTAAATTAACACCAGGAGCTGGGTGGACTTTGGGATCAACCTGGAAAACAAAGTAATCATATGGTGTTAATATGAAAAAAGCTCAGAAGCTACCCGTCCCTGCTCCAGAGCTCACATGGGGAGCACACAGAGACCCTGCAGTGCTAGGGAGAGAAAGTTTCCAGGCGCTGGTGTTGATTCCCCCTCAACCCTTTTCTTCAGTTACTGCTGACTCACGCAGGTTGGGTGAGCTATCGGTGACCGGGAGGGCTGGGCGGCGAGGCGAGGAGGCGAAGGAAAAGCCCCGGCAGGGAGCGATGCCACGGGGCTTGGCAGTGGGTGAGGAAATCAGCCACATGCAGACAAAATGCGGTCAAGCAGCCGCCCCACGCAGAGGATGTCCCTTACGCTCATTAGCATTGTGTTTGGAGCAGAGCTTATCAAAAAGCAGCCAACAGACAGAATCTGTGGTTTGTGCTTTCTGGCGTTCCCCCCCCCTTTTTTTTTTTTTTTTAATTCTCTTATTTTCTTTTTTTTTTTTTTTTCCCCGGAGGGTTTCTAGAGGGATGTAATCCACTCTGGTTTTATTGCCATTGCCTCTGGACATGCTGCAGCTCCAGCCAGCAGTTATTCCAGCCTCTCCAGCCTCCCTGTGAAGGTCTGTGCTGCTGCTGCTACTAAACTGTAAACCACAGCGCTGCCTTAACCCTTTGCCTTCTGCAGCTCCTCAGAACCTGGGGACAGAGGGGCCCTTCCCAAACCTGAGCCCCCTGGCGCTTTCTTTCAGGTCCTCAAAATGTATTTTTGCACATTGATGGCTCTTCTCTGCAGAGCTGAGGGACTGTGGATCTGCTGGCTGAGAGAAGACCCTCAGTGCTGCCGTCCCATGGACTCCCTTGTGCTTATCACAGTGGTTTCTGTGGATGCCCCTAATCCATCAACTTTGTCAAATTCAGCCACAGTCCCCTCCTTGCTGCCAGGAGACTGTGGGTACAGCCTCAAGTGGTGAAGGAGTCTGAGGCTGCTCCCCTATCCCACTCAACAGCTTTGGTGGGATTAGGGAATGTCTCTGCATCTCTCAGTGGCAATGTCATCGTGACTTGTGAACTACTGTACCTACTACAGATAACATGCTCAGCCATCTCCATTTTCCTCATTTCCACTATGTCATCCATATCTCCCCAAATGTAGGGATAAACCAGGGATGTTTGTCCCCCTGCGTGCTGTGAGCCCACAGGTGAGTGCTGTCCTTTCCTGCCTTGTCCCACTGATAATCCCACTGATAGGTCCCACTAATAATAATAGGATCAAAGAATAGTTTTGGTCATAAGGGAACTCATAAATCATCTCTTTCCACTTTCCTACAATGAGCAGGGACACTAGACCAGGTTGCTTCAAGCCTCATCCAGCCTGGCCTTGGACATTTCCAGGGATGGAGCAGCCACAGCATCCCTGGACAACCTTTACCAGAGCCTCACCACTCTTACAGGGAAGAATTTCTTCCCAATATCTAATTCAAACTGCCCTTTATAAGTTTAAAACTATTCCTCCTTGTCCTGTCACACTCCATGCCCTGTAAAAAGTCCCTCTTTGCTCAATCAATTCTTTGCTCCCTTGCCCATGAGGATATTTGGAAATAATCTCCTAAAAAGGCAATCTCAAAAAGGTCCTGTTGTTACCCATATTTGTACACAGGCTCATGAGTGACGGGATTCCTCAGGCTTGTCTACACGGGGACAATTGAAATGGATGTGAAATAACTTTTAAAGTGGATTACCTAAACTGCATTACATCCTCGTGTGGACACTGTCATTTAGAAATGAAACAGCCTTAATTTGGTTTAGTTGAATTTTGCTTTAGCAATTTAATAAAGACACTTCAAAGTCTGAGTGACGAGTTTACACAGGGATTTAATGCAGTTTAATTAATCCACTTTAAATTCACAATTTTAATTAATTAGGATGAACTTTCCTTAAGTGTTCCCCTGTTGAGATAGTGGCATGGCATTTGCAGCCACCTCGCCCGATGACCTGGCAATCTGGGACTCAGAAGAGCTGTTGCAATGATGCATGATGGGTCCAGTCCCCAGAGCAGGGTACATAAAGAAAGTAATTTAAAAGTCCTCCTGGTCTGGCCACGGCCGGGAAGTCCTTCCCTGCAGTAAATTACCTCTGAAGAACCCAAGCTCCTGCTGTAATAAGCCACCATCCTCCCAAGTGCTTTAGGTTCTTGTGTTGCCCATGAAACCATAAGCAGAAGCATCTGTCTGATGTGAAAGGGATTTGGGAAGATGTGACCCAAAACAGGGAATGGCACAACAGCCTCCTTCAGCTCTGAGCGCCGCGCCGTGCTGACCGCTGACAGGGTTTCAGTTTCTCCCCTGGCTTATACCGTGGTTTAGCAATACTGGCAAAGCCTCAAAAACGCAGGAGAACCCGCCTGCACCTGGGCTGGGGCTGCTCAGGGCTGCAGAGCTCCCCTTGTCCCTGTTTATTTATCATCAGTAGAAATGCACGCTGGGCTTGTCATGAGGGCGACCTCTCCTCCAGGTGATGGCCTTGCTCTAGGTCCTCATCATCAGCCTTCATCTCCCCAAGCCCACTGGCACAGGGCTTTTTATGATGGAATATGCATGAAAGTTTCTTTCTGTGATCTGGAAGATCTCCTTGCTCAGTTCTCCAAAAACTCTTTGGTCCTTTCACAGCCCTTTGGGATTTGCCTCCCATGGGACCCCTTAGTGTGCTGGCCTAAGCATCAACCCCATGTCCTCCTGCCCAAGCCCCACAGCCGTCTCCATCCTTGGGAAATCTCCAGCAGCATAAGGTCTAACCCTGACTGTGTTTTTTCGGGCTACAACCTTTTATGCACAGTTTTACAGGAACCATTAGGGAATGAGAAAGGTGAAGGAGAAAGGGGACGGATGAGTGGGGCTGAAGTATCCAGCAAATGAAGAAGTTTATAGACACCAAACCATGGT
>NW_020961182.1:0-6735 GCF_003031625.1 Empidonax traillii | reverse complement strand
AAAGAAGCATAGACCAAAGTGGAAGATACCTAGATACTTCGGATGACAGTGGACTTATAGCAAACTAGCCAATCAGCAGCTTGAGTTTTGCAATATGCATGAGCTAATTATGTACCATATATAAGCCTTCTGATTATTGCTAATAAACGAGGCTCGATGGACCAATCTGATAAGGTGGTCGGGTCTTCCTTCTCCGACATGTGACATTTGAAATATGGAAATAAACTTTTAGCTGTAACTTTTAATATAAAACGTCAAAGTGACTGCAACTCCAACAGGCTGCAGGGGTTCTTTTTATCAACATGACACTTTTTTCTTTATGTGGCAAGTCTTGCTGAAGTATTTTACTAACTTGAAACTGCAGAAATACATATTATCAGTATACTATTTTTGCCATTAGTTAATTAAAATAGAAAATCCATGAAAGCAATTACACAAGAGAGATGAAGTGTGAAAGTGAAGTATTTTTGAAGTATTTCACAGAACTATTATATAAATATGCAGTTCTTAAACAAAAATAAATCAAAACAATTTACTACTTTGATTATTTTGTACAGTTCCTATTTATTGATGATTACCTTTATAAAAAGTGAACTGTGGAATAGAAAAGATGTAAGGAACTAGTAATTGTGCAGATCAGATTTTCTGTTAAAGAAAGAAGTAATGATATTACATACTATTAAGTGCAACCCTTATTTTTGTTAATACCATTTTTTTCTAGTCTTGGGAATTTTTCAGAGTTGTTAACTCACAGCACAATGTTTTTAATCTATCTGTGATTTATTCCTTAAATTTCAGAGGAAGTCTGAGAAAGGAAAGGAAAATTTAGGAACAGGATATAACCTGAGTGAGCTTAACAAATTTGGACTGGTGTAGTGGCTTTTTCAAATTAGGTTAAAAATCTGCCTTTTTTTTTTTTTTTTTTTTTTTTAATTGCTCCCTAGGGCTTACTCATTTAAAAAATAATCCATGGACTTTTCATTTTCAAAGACTAAACCTACAAACTCAACCCAGTCCTCCCTCCTCTGAGTTTAATAATAGGAAATTTATACAGGTTTCAGTAAGTCCCGAGTTAATTCAAATCCCCTCAAGATACTGAGTACATTTTGAAACGGCTGAACCCTGAACAACTGCATTGTTGTGTCTGGTGGATTTCTGCTTTAAAAGTGTGATTCCAGTTGAGAAGAAATAGCTTGTTCTGTGTGAACAGATCCCAGCAAGCAAATGGGTTTGTTCAGCCCACTCTAAGGAATGTGCATAGCCACAGTGAGTTACTAATTGGATCAGTCCATTTGATGAGGACTGGCTCATCAGATGCCACAGTCAAGTTTTACAGAAACCTTCATTAGAAGGTGTGACCTTTTAGTTGTTTAATAGGAATAAATTCAAAGAATCTCGACATTTGAGTGCAAACTTGGGCTCAGAAGTATATCAAAATACATTGAAGTACAAGGGGTTTGTCTAAATCAGTATTCTTTTGCCAAGAACTGGTTTCCATTACATTAGACGAACAACTGTGCTTTTCTGAAATCCGCCTTATGAAGGCAGGGAAGGGAATGAAATCACACAGAATGTGGTGTACCTGCTCGTGATGGCTGTGGTCCTCAGCTTCTGTATGGCAGAGTAGTAATGGCAGATTTCAGTCTTAAATCTCATGATTGCTGACATTAACTCATTTTTTCAAGGAAAAAATGTGTTTAAAAGTGTTTGTAAAAGGTGAAAGTTTTTAATTCGTAATTGTTTATTTCAGGGTGTCCTCTCTTTCTGCAAAAATCTGAGAGTTCTATATTTATATGATAACCAAATCAGCCAAATCCAGAACTTGGACTTTGCTTCAAATATAACACACCTTTACCTACAGAACAATTGTATTTCAAGTATAGAAAATCTCTCATCACTGAAAAAACTTGAAAAACTGTAAGTTGAGAATAAGGTATTTGTTTTACTAGTAAAAAGAATAGTTTTTTCTTTAAGAAATTAAAAAAATATGTAGCTGTTAAGGTCCTTTCAGCTCTTGAATTCTGCTTTTCAAATAAAAGTAACTGCTTATTATTTTTTTACTGTGTTGTAAGTAATGACATACCATCTTTACACATATTTACATTTAAATGATTTTACTTTTTCAATCAATAATAATAATAATAATAGCAATAGATAAAACTGATAAAAAACTCTTGGATCAGTTAACTGAATGTTCTACATGTATGCCAGATTCTTTCCTTTTCTAATATAATTTCCAAGTATTAATCAATAATACTTTCAAAATATTGTTCTTAATACATTGAAGCCTTGAAAGCTCTTATTTTCAAAGCATATTAAATCTACTTTGTGTTTTATTCTGCAGGTATTTGGGAGGCAATTACATCACTGTAGTAGAAGGTTTGGATAAAATAGGGGAAATAAGGGAGCTACATATTGAAAGTCAACATCTCCCTCTTGGCGAAAAGCTTCTGTTTGATCCAGTATCTCTTAGGTCCCTGGCAGTAAGTACATTTTGAGAATTTCAATGAGCCATTAATCAGTAGATCAGTATTTTTAGAAGAACTGATTAGGACTTGATCACTCAGTGTTTTCCTTTTCTGACAATTGGTGGCATTCTTTCATGTTCTAACAAGGAGCTCCCACGCCAATTCTCATAAAAGCTAATGGTCCAGCAGATTCTACTTCTTCATTTTTTTATTATGAAGGATGAAAATGAAGAGGGGAAGTAAGGAAGTATATAGGTGCCCTATACCAACAGAATGTGAATAAACTAAAAAAGGGGTAGAATTTATCGCTCTTATGTTTCTAAGTCTATTTAGTTTGTAGTGAATTAGTTTGTTGGTATTTCTGATTTGATCGTTACACTATTTTATTTACTGCCTTTTGTATTTCTCTTGAGAATGTAATGGGGAAAAAAAGGCACAAACAGCTTTTTTTTCTGGCACTGGAACAGGTTGCCCAGAGAAGTGGTGGGTGCTCCATCACTGTAAATATTCAAGGCCAGGTTGGATGGGGCCCTGGCAACCTGATCTAGGGGAAGGTGGCCCTGCTCATGTCAGGAGGACTGTACTGGATCTTTAAGGTCCCTTTTAACCCAAACCATTCTATAACTCTGTAAAATGCAGTCAATTTCCATGTCTGTTTCGTACTTCAAAAATAGAGTTAATAGCACTTGCAGAACTCTGTAAACCATTTGAACATGTTTAAAGTAAAACAAGCATTCAGTATTTACTAAGAATTCCTGAAAGAACTGTGACATAATCTTACTTTGGTTTGACTTCAAAACCAAAATAAATTGCATTTTGCAGCAAGATAGTAAGCCAACATAAAACACCGTGTGAGGTATGTTGTAGTTGTATTTGCATGTTTCTGCTTCATATCCTTGTTCATCCTTTGCAATAATTTTCTGTAAGAATGTACAACTTCACTAACACATTGCCTAAAAAAAAATATTTCTTTTTCTGCTTTTCTTTCTTCAGAAATCTTTATCTGTATTGAATATCAGCAATAACAACATTGATGAATTAGAGGAACTGGCAGTTTTGGACAATCTTTCTTATCTTAAAGCAGTTGACAATCAACTTCAACATATGAAGGTATTAAAATAAATATTTGTTATATTAAATATGAGTGATAAGAAATTAGTCACATTCATCTTTATCACTAAATATAAGAGTAAAATAAATTTTACTTCTGCAGTTACTGAACCTCTGACTTGTCAAGTGATGCAGTCTCTTCTCATCCAAAAATCTTATTGAGATTAAAAATGGAGAAGCATTTATATTGGATGTCAAAATTTACATTTTTATTAATTAATACTAAAATGAATTGGCTTAGACAGTAATCCAAATCACCAAGACTTGATTAAAATAAACTGTTTCAATACTATTTCTACATTCTATTTCATTAGAAAAGTTAACTTTCATTCATTAGTAATTAAATAATTAAATAAAATAATTGCTTTTATTACTTCTTAGAATACTTAATATATTTTTAATAGAATTTTAACAGAATTTGGCAGTTCTGTTTGCCAGTGAAGAGATTGCAGTATTTGATGTGTGTAACCTATCAATAATCCAGGTCAACATACTTTATTTGGACTCTTTATTTTTTTATACTTGAATATTAAATGTTGAATGGTGCACATCTTTTTTGCTAGAGAACTATTAATGCTTTGCATTTCAAACTGTGTTTCTGGCTGGCAGTTGTGATTGAATTCACATCAAAATACAATTCGTGTAAGCTTTTGCTGAGTAATTAAAACCACATTGTATCAAAATAACAGTAAGGTTTTTCAAATAGGCAGTCTCTCCGAAGTTTCCCTTTTGAAAGGGATTCCTTTTCTAAATAAAACACATTACAAAGATTTTTAATTGGCTCTTTCTTTTGTATAAATAAATATACTTCAGTTGTGATGATCTTGGAAGAAGATTGTTTTAGGCAAAGAACCAATTAATTTTAAGAATGAGGATGCCAGTTTGGAGACAGAGTTTTCAGTGTCTCAGAGGGAAAAACAATATGCTCTGAAATAAAATAAGGAGAGGACAAGAAAACGATACTATTCAGTAACTGTGTATATATTATTTAATCATTATTAAATTTCATTATTTAAACATCAGGAAGACCAGAGTTAAATTTGCCCAAATCAACTAGACATGTAGATTTCTATGTTAAATGGTCACAGCTTTTGAAAAATTATGTGGTTAGCATTTGAGTTGGGTGCTGCTGCTGTCAGTTACACTGTCGAGCTCTGGTATATTTTGAAAATGACTGTCCTGTGTGTTTTCTAAACAATCTCCACGTTTTAAAATATATGGAACAGAGAGGGTGTTTCTATTTATATGTTTGCAGACCTGTAACCATAATGAAACTAATGTAAAACTAATGAACCTATCAAATGTAATGCAGGTGGATATCCAGCTTTAATTAAAAAAATTACTGTGTTTTAAGAGATCACATTTTAGTAGGCTCCACTTATCACTGACATAAATTCTTAAAGAAATAAAGACCAAACTGTTGAAAAAAAACACATTAAGCCATACAATTTTTTAAAAAGTCAGTTTTAGCTCTGTGTAATGTAAGTCTTTAGCTCACAGTAGACATCTAGCAAGAGAACAATCTTTTACAGCCACTGACTGTTCAAAAAAATTAGCTGAGGAAAGTTTCGAGTATGTTTCAATTTTTTTGCAACCTTGAATCTCATGATTCCATGGCTTACATTATTTTACAACTGTGGAAGCTGAAAGGATTTGAGGGGTGTACAGTTGTATGCACTTCATTGGTTCTGTGTACTGAGCTTGTCACACACAGCAAAGGCTCTTTCACTCCCACACAGGCTGCCTCCATTCTCCTCCCGCTTGCCCCTCTGTTCTCAAAACTCAGATGTGTACCTCTTTTCATGCCAAAAGCTCTATGTCCACCGTTTTCCCATTCCTGCTTTTCCATCACTGCCATCGAGAACATCCCTGGGAGTGTCTGGCATTGATCAGAGATCGTGGCAGTGCTGCATGTCAGGGAAGTGTCAGAGAGCTCCGTACCCAGCTGTGCTTCACCCAGTGGGAAGAGAAGCTGTAGAGGAGTCATCCGTGTCTTAGTAGGGCTGGTCAACACCAGTGACCTGTGCAGCAGAGGTAGATGGCTGCAGGAATAACAAGGAGTCTTTATAAGAGAGGAAAATGTGACAGGCATAAGAAATGCACAAAAAGCAATCTTCTTATGTAGACTTTTCTCACATTTGTCTATTTAGTATAATTATTTTATATCTAAACATTTTTCTCACTTTTTTCCCTTTATTATGAAAACACCTATTCTCTTGCGTTTCAACTACGCCACCTTGATTTCAGCGTAATTGAAAATTAGGACTAGTAAATTCAATTGCTTAAGCTTCTGGCTAATTCAGGGCTTTATTACCATAATTAACAGACATCAGGGCATATGACCTTGTTTCACATGACTGAAGTTTATGTAACACAGTCTGAACAGTAGACTGAAGTAAAACAAGTAATTTTTCTGAATTAATGCAAAATAACTTTGACTAGCAAAAGCATGTCTTAGGTCAGTTATCAAGAATATGATTGATTTTAATAGAATTGGCATTTTTTTTCTGTTGCTTGCTACTTGATTTATTTATCCTTTTCACTTTAGTCAGAATCACCAGGTCTTCTAGAATGCAGTGTATTTGGGTTGGAATACTAAAGGAATTTTTAAAAAACACTATATCTATTAAAAATAAAACCCCAACTATTCCTGTTTGCAAAAAGACAGAATATAATTAATTTATTAAATATACTAGTTTTAAGAAGATTATGACTTGTATAAGTGTTTGGAGAGATAGAGAAAATACATCTAGAAATACCTGTAAAAATCTGTGTTTCACAATTCTTTAATTTATTCAACCTTTGCCCAGTATTGATTATGACAAGAGGATATCACAAAAGATGAATTCATTCGCTTCAGAATTGAGTCGGGAACAAGAGAAAAATGATAGATTTTCTCAAATAGATTATGACAGGTAATCAAAATGGTGACAAATTGCTGTCTCTAGATGTATCAGGGGCAGTTGGACTAGACGTTTCCGATAAAAAATGGAGCATACTGGTCAAATACCAATTCTTAAATGGCCATCATTAATTGGTAAGAAATTGCCAGCACTACAGCTGCCTACTCAGGCACTTGCCCTTCCCCCTCTCCCTCCCTCCCCATTGGAATATAATTTGCTCGTCAGTATTTTGTAGCAGACCTCAAAGTGATAGC
>NW_020961181.1:0-6736 GCF_003031625.1 Empidonax traillii | reverse complement strand
GGTGTCCCCCCAGGAACCCACCCATGCCCCTTCTGAGATTTCCTCTTCCTCCCCCAGAAACCCCCTGTGGACCCCCCAAAGCTCCCTGGACCTCCCCAGGAGCACCCCTGGGACCCACCTTTTGACCCTCCCTGGCTCCTTTGGGTTTCCCCCCATTCCCTATTCCCCCCCTGAGCCCCTCAGGCCTCCGCCCCCTCCGGTGACAGCCCCTCCTGTGTGTCCCCAGGCGCTGGTGGCCGCGGGGCTCCCCGGGGGGGCCCTGGCGGTGCTGCCGGGGGCGTCTCAGGGGTCCGGGGCTAAACTGGCACGACACCACCCTGATGGGCTGTGGCTTTGCGGGGCAGACACGGTGAGTGGGGCCAGGGGGCACAGGGTGTGGGGGGGTTGAGGGGGCCGGGGAGGACACCAAACCCCGCTCTTGGGGGTCCCTGCAGCACTAGGGGGGTCCCCAGCAGTGGGGGTGCCCCCCGCTGTTAGGGGCTGTCCTCCCACTCACCCAGCACTGCCTCCCCCCTCTCCCAGGACTGGACCTCGGCCCTGAGTGTCCCCCGTGTGTGGGGGGTCCCGGCAAAGCTCGTGGAGGCTGCGGGGCAGGACCCCCCTCCCAGCGCCGTGCGGGAGCTGGAGCTGCGCTGCACCCGCCCCCACTGCCTCTGGGTTCCGGGGGGGGCACCCTGAGCCCCCCAAAACCTCTGGTGATCTCTGACCTCGCACTGTGATCCCCCTGCCCTGTGACCTCCACCCCAATAAACCCTCCCCAGCCGCAGCCCTTGTCGTGTCTGTGCCTGTTAAAGGGGTTCTGGGGGGATCCTGGGGAGTCTCGGGGGGGGGAGAGGGGGGTGAGGGGTCGCCCCGCCTCCGCACGTGCCCGGACGCGCCCCCCCCTCGCTCGAAGCAGCCGCACCCAGAGCTCGGCGGGGCCGTGCCGGGGCGGGGGGGTGTCCCGGACGTCGCGGAGCCCCCTCGGGAGCGGGTGGGGGTCCCCCGTGGTGAGGGGTGGGCGAGGCCGGGAGTGTCCCCCGGGAGGGCTGGGGGGAAGGTCCCGGACGCCTGGGTGCCCCCCCGGCTTTCCTGGGTTCTGCCCCCGGCACGGTCCCACTTTCGCTTTCGGCGGCAGCTCCGCCGCGGCCCGAGGGGGGTCCCGGGGGGCCCTTTTGGGGGGGGTGGGGGGGTGTGTCTCGGGTCCCCGTGCGCCCCCCCCAGCTCGGCATCGCCATGGACTCGAACCCTGCCAGCTCTGCTCTGGTAAGTGGGGCCCTTCGTGCGCCCCCGGCCCTCCCCGCGCCCCTCTGGGATCCCTGTGAGACCCCCTCGGGGACCACCAGCCCTCCCCCGGATCCCTCCCAGGTCCCCCTCCTGCTCCTTCTGGCCGCGCCAGCCCCCGGCGGCTGCTGCTCCTTCGATTTTAACCCCGTCAGCAGCACCTTCAGCACCCACCTGAACAAGCTGGTGAGACTCCCCCCCTCTCCTCCCCAGGACTTCCCCCGTCCCCCTCCCCCGAGACCCCCACACCTTTAGGACCCCTCAAACTCCTCTGGGATCCTACAGACGCTTTATGGGACCTCTGGGACCCCTCTGAGACCCAAAGGATTCCCCATGACCCGCCCCCTGCCCCAACACCCTAAACTCCTTCTCTTCCCAGGGAGAGTCCCACCCTGGGTCCCGAAAACCCCCTGACCCCCATCTGCCATTTGGGACCCCCTGAGCTCCCCTCCCCCACTACCTCTCTGGGCTCTCTTTGGGGACCCCCCGACCCCTCCTGCAGACCCCCTGGCTGCTCCTCGACTACCCTGTGGCGATGCCCAGCAACTTGGAGCCGGTGAGCGAGACCCCCGTCATCCCTGGCCCCCTGACCCCCAACTCCTGCAGCCCCCTGACATCCCCCCGATCCACCCAACCCCTGACCTGTGTCCCCCCAACACCGGCCCCCCCCTGGCCCCCCAGGACAGCGGCTGCTCCCCTCTGTGGGGGCTTCACTACGGGGCGGCGGCGCTGCGGCGCATGCTCGGGGTGGCGGGGGAGGGCCTGGCCCCCCTGCTCAGCACCTTCATCGCCCACCTCAGCTTCGTGGCCGAGTGCCACATCCAGGTGAGTGGGGGGCTCCAGGGAGGGTCCCTGGGGGAGGTGGTTCCTCCCCAGGGGCTGGGGAAGACTCTGGGGGTCCTGAGAGGGGATGGGGGACACTGGGAGGCTCTGGGGGAGTGGGGGGCTGTAGGGACTCTGATGGGGTTGGGGGTCCCCTCAGGGGGCTCTGGGGACCCTGCAGGCATCTGTGAGGGGGGAGGGTCTCCAGGGAGTTCCAAGTAATTAGGGGGGTCTCAGAGGGGCTCTGGGGACCCTGCGGGGGTTGGGAGGTTCTCTGGAGTGTCCAGGGTAACTCCAGGGGTCTTGGAGGGGGGGGCCACCAGGCAGGGCTGAGTGAGCTCTGGGGTTGGCACCCCCAGGGAAGGGGGGGTCGAGGAGGGGTTTGGGGCTCTCTGGGGGCTCCCATGACAACTCCCCCAGGACCCTCAGGGCTGTGTCCGGCTGGAGACGGTGAACGTGTCGCAGCTGCTGGAGACCCTCGGGCAGCACCTGCGGGAGCTCCAGGGGCGACCCCTCCACTTCCCTGGCTGTGCCCACCTGCGCTGCCACCCAGGTACCGCCCCCAGACCACCAAGAGATCCCCCCCCAGCACTACCCCAGGACCCCACTGATCCCTCCCTGTCTCTCCCCAGACCCCCCCAGACTGACCACCCCCACAGTGCAGCTCGAGGGGACCCTGGGGGCCAGGCAGGGCCCCCCCCACCCCGGCAGCCACGGGCTGGCACTGCTGGGGGGGCTTGGGGGCACCCTGAGCCTGGCGGCGGCAGCCTGGGTGCTGTGGAGGCGGCCCTGTGCCCAGGTGAGGGCACTGGGGGGCACTGGGGGCAGGGAGGGCACTGAGGATGCTGGGGGGCGCTGGGGGCGCGGGGGACACTGGGGGCACTGGGAGGATGGGAGGTGCTGGGTGTGTTGGGGACACTGGGGGCGCTGGGGGTGTTGAGTGTGCCTCCCCTCTGCGCCCCCCCAGCCCTCCCAGGGCCCCCCGACATTGGAGCAGGATGGGACCTGAGCAGCCAAGCAGGAGTTGGGGACAGACACAGGTACTGTGGGGGTGGGGGCGTCCCCAGGGGGACATTGAGCTCTCTGGGGGAAGGCAGGGGAGGGCCCCTGAATGGCAGAGGCCTCACCTCCTGCCCCTGTTCAGGCTGGCCTGAGCCACTGGTGACCCAGGAGATGGGGACCCCCCCAGCACCCTCCCGGGGGGCTGCAACAGGACTTCCCAGAACCACGGAGAGCCAGGGCCCCAACCTGGCCCCCCCGCAAGGCCCATAAAGCTGTTGAAACCCTGACTCTGAGCCTGCTCTGGGAGGAGAAGGGACGAATTTGTGGGACCTGGTGGGTGTGGTGAGGTGGTACAGACCAGGCTGGACGCAGCAGGCTGGCCCTGTCCTTGCCCCACAGCTCTTTATTGGGGGGCAGCTCACAGGGGCGGGGGTTTCTGGTAACGCAGCTGGGGCTGGGGCCAGCGGGGGGGCAGGAGGTAGAGCAAGGCCAGCAGGGCCAGCAGTGTCAGTGCCCACGGCACCCACGGTGACGCCCGCGGGGCTTGTGGCGGGGCTGGGTCCTCACGGCTCCCTGCCGGGGCTTTGGGCACTGCTGGCCCCGAGTCCTCCTCTGAGTCCTCCTCCTGCTCCGTGTCCCCTGTCCCCTGGGCAGAGCGGTGGGCCGGGGGTCACACAGAGGGGGTCAGCGGCTGTGGGGAACCCACAGGGACCCCCGTGCCCCCTCCCTTACCGGGCTCGGTGCCGCCGTGGCTGTGATGTCTGTGGCCTGGTCGAGGGGGCACCATGGGCGCCTGTGGGAGGAAGAGGAGGGGTGAGAGTGAGAAGGAGGAGCAGGAGCCCCATGGCACAGCTGGACCAGTGGATCTCCCCGTTTCTGCCAGACCTAGTTCGGGCCCTTTCCTCCCCATTTCTGAGCCCTGGGAGCACTGGGAAGACTGAAGCGATCTGGAGCTGGGCTGCTGGCCAGCGGGATGCCATGCGGCCCCCCGGAGCCACAGCTGGGCTGACATGTCCCCATTCCTCCCCCCGCTTCACCCCCACGTCCTCCCCGCCCCTGTCTCCCCGCCAGCCCTGCATACATGGCCCAGGCGTCCCTCATCCGGCCCAGCTGCTGCCTCAGCTGCATTGTCTCCAGCCGCAGTTCCTGGCGGGAAAAAGGGGCATTTTCAGCAGCCTCCACCCCTGGAGACGGTGGCCACCGTGGGGGTCTGCTGTGGCCCAGGGGCTCCGTGTCCCCCATCCTGAGGGGCTGGCTCTGGACATGTTGTACCTGCACAGCCCGGTCATACTCCTCCAGCGCCACCGCCAGCTCCTGCGCCCGCCGCCCCGCCTGCGGAACAGGCCCAGCGTGAGGGGCTGCGGGGGGCTGTGGGGGTGGCTCTGGGGGGGACAGGCAAGGCACTGGCAGTGTCACTGAGCAGCGCTCACCTGGGCAAGGGCAGCATCCCGGGCAGAGAGGAGCGCGGTGCCACGGCAGAGCTGGGCCTGGGCGGAGGGGAGGGGACATAACACCATCCCCGGCACTGACCGACGGGGAGGCCACTGCGGCCACCACCGGCACTTACCTCCAGGTCAGCCACGCGGGCTGCCTGCGCCTGGATCTGCTCCCGCAGCCCCTGACCCTCGGCGATCAGCCGCTGGTTCTGCTCGAGGCAAAGAGGGGCTGGGGTTCGCCTCAGCACCGCGCCACCAGGGCAGCCCCTCGGGCCCGGCCTCACCTCCTCCTGGAGACCCTCGGCCCGCAAGCACAGGCTCCGCTGCTCCTTCTCCTGGGGAAGGCGGGCATGGGGCTGTGCGCTGGGGGTGGGGTAAGAGCCACGGTGTGGTGACCCCACGCCTCAGCCGCGCCGCTCACCATGTGCCGCGCGTGCCGCCGGAGCTCGCCGTTCTCCTCCTCCAGCCCCTTCGCCACAGCCTTCAGGTCCTCCAGCTCCTCGGCGGCCGCCCTGGCCTGCTCCAACGCCTGCCGGCTGCTGCCAGGGAGCAAAAGGGCACAAAGGTACTTCGGTGTCCCTGGAGCACCCAGGCAGAAGCCACCGCCCGGCGCCGGCTCCGCACCTCCGCAGCTGAGCCTGGAGCTGAGCCGTCTCCTCGGCCAGGCGGGCGTTCAGCTCCTCGGCCAGCTCAGCGTCCCGCTGCAGCTTCGTGTTGTGGGCGGCCAGCTGCCTGGCACGGCTGCGCAGCCCGGCGGCTTCAGCGCTGCCAGGGAGTTCCACCGGTCTGGGGGTGCTCCGGGGCTGAGCTCACTCACCACCAGCCCCGGAGCACGGCCAGGGCCGGGATGTCCCCGAGGCCAGCACTTACAGGCTGGTGGCATCCATGTCACCACTGTCACCCTGGAGCTGGGCGGCTGCCAGGGCCACGCGGCCATCCTCCTCTGCAGGGCAGGGACACGAGACATCGCGCTGGTGTCCCCCACTGTGGCCCCCCCACCCTCATTTCCCCTTCCTGCACTGACACCCACCAGCCAGTGCCGGGCTGGGCTCGCCTGTCTCCGTGTCCTCCCGCTCCTCGCCGAGCCATGCACTCCTGCGGGGACGCAGAGTCATCCGTGGGCATGTGGAGGACCGGCACTGACCTGTCCTGCTGGCCTTGGGACTGCCCCGTCCTCCTACACTGACCCCATTACTGACCCGTCCTGCCGACACGCCGCGATCCAGGTGCCCATGGCCACGCGGAATTGGGGCAGGTCCAAGGCGGCCCCTGAGGCCGCAGGGTCCAGCGCCCGCCGCAGCTCCCTCAGCCGCCCCTCGTGCCCGCTGTGCCCCGTCACCGCTGCCACATACTCGACCACCCGCTGCGGCAGCACCATCCCTGCAGCGGGCAGCGGTCAGGGCCGAGGGTCCCCAGCCCCGGGGGGGGTGTCTGGCCCCAGCCCACTCAGGCCCAGAGGGATTTGTCCTGTCCACCTGTGTGCTCGGGGTCACAGGCGGCGAAGGTGCAGTCGAGGGCAAACTCGTCCGAGCACCCGCTCTCGGCCGGGGCTGGGGGAGAAACGGCGGGTCATGAGGGGGTTCCCGGCTCTCCCTCCCACCTCCCGCGGGCCCTCACGGTCCCCACCCAGCAGGGGCCCGGTGGCTCCCGGGGAGCAGGGGCCCTCTGCAGCCATCCTGAGGGGTGGGTTGGGGGTTCCCCCCTGCCCCGGGGGCACGATCGGGGGTCGGGGGTGCTGTTCTGAGGGCCCCGGGGGGGCCGCGGGCCTCAGGCGGGTCGGGGGGGCCCGTCGAGGGGGGGCGTGGGGTGGAAATCCCCTCACGGCGGGGAGGGGGCGGGGCCTGGCGCGAGCCGTTCCCGCCCAGAGGGGAAAGGGGCGGGGCCCCTTTAGCGGGCCCAAACACAAGGGGCGGGGCCAGGGGCGGGGCCAGGCGCGATGGGCACGTGTCGTCCTTCGCGGGTCGGGGGTCCCTGTCCCGGTCCCCGACTCTGTCTTGCTGCTTCCTGCCGGCTTTATTGAAAGACAGAACTCTGGCAAACACCTCCCCCCCCCCGCCCTTCCACCATTCCCCGGCCTCTCAGAGCCCCCGCAGCAGCTTCTCATAGTGCGGGTCCAGGTTCCTGACCAGGAACATCGACAGCATCAGCAGGGTGAGCTAGGAGCAGAGAGCTGAGTCAGCAGCCTGACCTGCCCGGACCTCTGAGACCCCCCC
>NW_020961180.1:20540-23854 GCF_003031625.1 Empidonax traillii | reverse complement strand
AAAGACAAAATACAGATTACAGGTTTGCATGAATGAGGAGAGATTGAGGCAGGCACCTAAGAATGAGTGAGAGAGAGATGGTGTGAATGTAGGAATGTATGTGAACCAAAATGCACCTTATGCCATATGCCTGGAACAAGCACACTCACACCACAAACACTACCTCTGCCACACCACCCTAATAGGGGACAGCTGAGAAGAAGACGTCCTCCCCTAACACTTTCTTCCTGAAGTAAACGTAAGTTTTCCCCAGTTATATACAGACCCTCAGATAAAAAAGTTATTGTTCTACCCAGTTGCATGAGACTCTTGGGTAAATAAGGTTTAGTAAATACTTGCTATAATCTGCAAGTCCATAAAGTCAATACAAGTAATAACGTTACTATGTCAATGAAAAATGTTCAGTTAAAAAGCAGTTAACTAAAGGATTTCAAAATTGCACTATTCTCTATCTTCTTGTAATAAAGACAGGGGAGATGTGGCATTTTGTGTTACAGGAAGGGGGCCAGAAAGGCATCCTGGGAGTTGTAGTCCATAAAGTGCTCTATCACACATGTGCAATGAAGTGCTTGTTTAGCATTGGTCAAGAAAGTCTCATGTTATGAAGTGGTACAGTTTGAAACCACTATTTAAGCTTTTGTCTCTTGAAATAAAGCATCTTCTGCTACACACCACATTGGTGTCTCTCTGATCCACTTGACCCTTTATTTCTCATATTAATAATATTGCAACACTGATGGATCCAGGGCAGTGTATTTTCTGATGGCAGCTCTAAGTGTGTCTAAGAATGCCATGGGGGTCTCGTCCCGTCCTTGCCTTACATGGTACAAGGCAGCCCAATTCACTGCTTTGGGTGTAGGGCTTCACAATCCCACCTGCACCAATCTTCTGTACTGATCCAATAACTTAGAATACTCAGGGCTGTTTGGGTCCCAGTTAGGTTTTCCTACTGGAAAAATTTCATCTCTGTCTCCTCTTAAAACATTTGTTTTCATCTCCCCTTCCACATGATTTCTTGCTGCTTTTATTACAAGCTCTTTTTTTGTTTCTGTCAGTTCTGAGAGTATCAAATCTATGTCTGACCAATCAATGTCCTGATTTTTCACAATTAATTCAAATCTCTCAGCCACCTTCTCAGGATTTTCTCTAGTTTTGCTTCCCCTCTCCAGCTGTTCAAATCACTGGCTGAAAAAGGTACTTTCCCTTTTGCCTGATGACCTGCAGGTGTCATTACCTGCCTCAGAGGAGCAACTGTGTGGCCAGTCTCAGTTTTAGCTTTTGTTCTACCCCAAGGCTGACTCTTGGCTTTCTGTGCCATGGTCAGACCCCGATGTGTGCTGCTCCCTCCCTCTTCTGGGTGTTCCACACTCCCTGCTGTGCTTTCAGAATCTGTCCCATCCCGTCCCGACTCCTGCAGGCTGCCAGGTCCCTGCCCAGCTGGCTCTGGTGCTCTACAATGAGGCTGCAGTTCGGGAGGCTCTGGGATACTTTCCTCAGCACTCTCTCTCTTTCCCAACTTGAGACCCCTCTGACCTTTGCTGCAGGCATAGGGGGGTCCTGGGGGGCTCTATGAATACCACAACTTTTCAGCCACTCAGGTTTATTCCTTCAAGTGAAAAACATATCTGCACACATCAGCTCATCCCATGTCTGCTCCCTGCAAAGGAACAACAGAAGCTGCAGGATTGTGTTGTAACTGAGACTTCCTTGCCCTTGCCATTTTTCACCATTGTCTGATATATACAGTGGCCACCAATTCTGGCAGTATTTCAAAAAGCTCTTTTTACTTTGGTTCGCTCCAAAGGTTTAATATACAACCCACAGGAGTTTCAGCATTTTTTTCTTTATTCATTTTAACACCCATTATGAAGTTAAACGGTTAAATCTGTAATATACTAACAGTCACAAGTATTATTTTGCCAAATAATATTTACTCTTCAACTTCAAACACTACTTCTTGATTGAAACCTCCTAAAATTCAAAAAACTCACAACTAACCTGTAATATTTCAAAAATCCACGAGATGTCACCCTCAGACCACAAAATATTTGGCCTTCATTCCAAACCTGTATTGACTAACAAATCTGCAGGATGTCACCATAAGACTACAAGATTCACACACTACAGACAAACCTGTATGTATCAGAAAATTTACATTTTTTTAACTATTCAAACTTAATTAGGAGGTGCTTGGCCTGGGGATTGCTGATATCAGTGTAAGCAGGATACAAAAAAAGACATCTTTTCTCATAGTTTTATCAGTACAATACAATATTCACTTTGAATGCACTTCTGAGATCTATCTAATTAACCACAGAAGAATTGAAGACTTAGAAGGAAATTATTCCCAGGGGCATGTCTGGTTAAGATGCCATCACTGAGAAGAGAGTGTGGAGGAATGAGCAGACAAGGACACCATCCCTGGGGCTGGGGAAGCAGGAACTCAGAGTCACTGGTTCCAGGTGGCAAATGGACTGTGGGATGTTTCTGTGAGAGCCCATAATGGCTGTGCTGCTTTCAGCAGGGAGAGTCCAGTTAAATTTCTTCCCCATGGCCAGTGCAGGGCTGTGTTTCGGATTTGTGCTGAACACAGGGTTGATAATCACAGAACCACAGAATATGCTAAATTGGAAGGGACCCCCATAGATCACTCAGTCCAACACTTAGCCCTGCACAGGACCATCCCCAAGGGTCACACCAGGAGCCTGAGAGGATCATCCAAAACACTTCTTGAGCTCTGTCAGCCTTGGTGCTGTGCCCACTGCCCTGGGGAGCCTCTTCAGTGCCCAACCACTCTCTGGGGGAAGAACCTTTTTCCAAGATCCAGCCTAACCCTGCCCTGACACAACTCCAGGCCATTCCCTCAGTCCTGTCCCTGGTCCCCCCAGAGCAGAGCTCAGGGCCTGCCCCTCCTCTGTCCCTGCCCAGGAAGTTGTGACTGCAGTGAGGTCTCCCCTCAGCCTCCTCTTCTCCAGCTGAACACCCCAAGTGCCCTCAGTGTCCTCACACCCCTTCCCCTCCAGGCCCTTCCCCATCCTCGTGGCCTCCTTTGGACACTCTCCAATGGCTCAACCTCTCCCTTCCATTGTGTCCCCCCAAACTGCCCCAATCTTGAGGTGAGGCCACCCCAGGGCAGAGCAGAGCGGGACAATCCCCTCCCTGATGCCCCCAGCACAGGCTTGGCCCTCCTGGCTGCCAGGGCACTGCTGACTCAGGGACAACTGGCACCCACCAGCACCCCCAGGGCCCTTTCCCGGCTCTGCTTCCCAGCCTCTCATTCCCAGTGTGTCCGTCCAGCCGGGGTTGCCCCATCC
>NW_020961180.1:14391-19263 GCF_003031625.1 Empidonax traillii | reverse complement strand
GATGCCCCCAGCACAGGCTTGGCCCTCCTGGCTGCCAGGGCACTGCTGACTCAGGGACAACTGGCACCCACCAGCACCCCCAGGGCCCTTTCCCGGCTCTGCTTCCCAGCCTCTCATTCCCAGTGTGTCCGTCCAGCCGGGGTTGCCCCATCCCAGGGCACAATCCGGCCCTTCCCCCTGGGGAAGTTCCCATGGTTGGTGATTCCCAGCCCTGGGATCTGTCCAGGTCTCTGCAGGGCCTTCCTGTCTTGCAGGGGCTCAGCAGCTCCTCCCAGTTTTGGGTCACCTGCAAACTTGCTCAGTGTCCCTTCCAGGGCTGTGTCCAAGTCACTGATGGAGATGTTGGAGAGCACAGGGCCCAAGATGGAGCCCTGTGAAACCCCAGCAGTGACAGGTCACAGTCTGATGTCACCCCAGTCACTGTTACAGGGTCCCTTTGGTTCCATGAGCCCCACATGTCATAAGAGCCCCTTTGATTCCATGAGATTCCACAGTGTCCCTGGGTTCCTTTGGCTCCAGGAGGCCCAGGAGAGCCACAGAGTTCCCTAGTTCCATGAGATTCCCAGTGTCCCAATGGAGCCTTGATTCCAGAAGTTCTGCAGTGTTCCAGGTTTACTTTTCTACCATGAAAAACTCTCCTGAAACCATGATATTTTCCCCCTTTGTATTCTATTCCCTTTTTCATCACACAGTGTCCCAGGGATCCTTTGGTTCCACAAGGCCCTGCAGTTTCCCAGCAGCCCCTTCATTCCTTTGTGCCACTGGAGACACCCCATAATCCTGCCCTGCCTTGTCCATGGCTACTGAGCCTTCTGAAAGGTTGGAAAGGGGTTCAGCAGCAGTGATGCCCATCCTGGTGGCTCTGCTTGCCAGCCTGAGCAGCATGGCCAGTGCAGGCTCAGCCCAGGGTGCCACAGCCCCTCCCTCTGCAGAGCAGCCCCTCCAGCTCAGGGCCCTGCAGGGATCCCAGGCTGGGATCTGCAAGTGGCCAAGAAAGAGGGTTCTCTGTGCCAGGGATTCCTCTGTGCAGGACCAGAAATGCTGCCTTGCTCTTCTCCAGGCACATCCCTTTGCCCAGGGCAGTGTGTCCAGGCTGCCTTGGCCAGTTGCAGATGTTAAAAGTTACGATGTTAAATGGAAATGTTATGTTAAAGAAAAAACAAGAAGTTTCAGGATTGCACTGTTCTGTATCTTGTTGTAATAAAACGGGGGGAGATGCAGCGTTTGGGGTTTCAGGAGTGCCAGCAGAGTGTTCTGGGAAACGAATTCTGCAGGACTGCGGTGCACATGAGCAGTGAAGAACCTTGGCAGGATTGGTTGAGAGGGTTACCTGTTGGGATGTGTTACAATTCAAAACTGCTACTGCAGCCATCTCTCTCTCTAAATGAAGCATTCTGTTACACACCATATTGGTGTCCCTTGGCCCATGCAGACTCCTTATTTATTATAATAATAATCTTACAACAATTCTTTCATCTCGGCTTTGGGAAAGGTTGGGGAAAGTTGGGAAAGGTGTTACCAGGGTGGTTTTGCCTGAGGTGTTAAACATGGGAGCGGGTCTATCTTCACAATTCCCAAGAGAAGAGATGGCAGAAAGCTGCCCTGAAGGTTGTATTTGAAGGAACAGGAAAAGAGACCGAGGGGAAGGGGTTTCTGTCCTGGAGGGCAGGGCTGTCGTTCGCTTGCAGGAGCCCCGCGCTGGAACTGTCAGTCTGACTGCCAAATTTGAATGTGGACAAAGATTCCTGCCAGATAAAGGTGGCAGGACAGAAAACTCTTGCAATCCATGCAGTGCCCAGAGTGGCCCAACAACTGCACATGAGACACATAAGGGCCTTCTTTCGTGGGGGAAGGGCAGTCATTGGCCTGCAGGAGCCTGAGCTGTAATTGCCATTCTGACTCCCAACACTGAATACGGAAGAAGATTCCTCCCAGATAAAGGTTGCCAGGACAGAACACTCTTGCTGCCCATGGATTGACAACAGTGCCCCCCAACTGCACATGACAGACCAGGGAAGGGCTTTCTTCCCTCGGTGGAAACGCTGTTGTTTGCTTTTGGGAGCCCTGCACTGAACTTGCAGGGGTGACTCCCAAAACTGAATATGGACAAATATTCTTCTGAGACAAAAGGTGGCCAGAACAGAAAGCTCTTGCTGTCCATGGAGTGCTGTCCCAGGTTGGACAAAGAACCACTACAAGTGCCCAGGGTGGCTCACCAACTCCACCTGAAACCTGAATGTTACAGGCTTTCTTTCCTGGGGGAAAGACCGTGACATCACAAAGGGGCCATGTTAGATGGGGGGACTGCACTTTGACATTCTGTGATGTTGGTTCTTTGGTTTCCAGGGGCTATTCTGGAATGGAGAGGACAGGCCGTGACATCACAAAGGGGCCCATGGCACACGGGTGGGGCCTCACTTTGAGGGTGTAGGGTGTTGGTTCTTTGGTTGCCAAGGCTATTCCAGAATGGAGAGGGTAGGCTGGGATATCACAAAAGGGCCTCAAACACATGGGCTGGTGTAGTGGGTTGACCCTGGCTGGATTTCAAACATTCAGTAAAAGCCACTACCTCCCCTTCCCTCTGCAACTGCACAGAGGAGAGAAAGAAACCAGCTGGGGATTCCTGAGTAGAGATAAGAGTTGAGAGAAAGTCGCTTCCTAATGGGCAAAACAGACTCAAAGTAGGGATAGGACTTAAATTTATTACTAACAGGATAAAAGCTGAAGAGTGAGAAATAAAATAGTCTTAAAAACACCTTCCCCCCACCCCTCCTTCCTTCTCAGCTCTCGCTCCACCTCCCCCCAGCAGTGCAGGGGGATGGGGAAGGGGGTTGCAGTCAGGTGTTGTTTGAGTCCATCCCTCGGGCAGCAGCTCCTCTCACCCTGCTGTCCCATGGGTTACTCTTTCCTGGGGTGCAGGGGGATCTCTGCACCCCGATGGTCCCCCATGGTCTGCAGGGGGACACCTGCATTACTTTGGTCTCCACCAGGGGCTACAGGGGGGCCACAACTCTGAGTTTTTCCCCTGTTCCCGTGGGGTCCCTCCCAAGGGACACAGTCCTGGATGGACTCTCCAATGTGAGTCCATCCCTCGGGCAGCAGCTCTTCCCACCCTGCTGTCCCATGGGTCCCTCCTCCATGGGGTCAGTCCTTCAGGGATGAGCTGACCTAGCGTGGGTTCCCCACAGGGGCCACGAGTCCTGCCCAGGATAAACCTGCTCCAGCCTGGGCTTCCCTCTCCAGGGGCCACAGGTCTCCTAGAGGACCGTGCTCCATCCCGGGCCTGCCATGGGGTCACAGCCTCCTTCCTGCATCCCCCTGCTCCAGCGTGGGCTCCTCCATGGGCTGCTGGGGGGTCTCTGCACCCCGATGCTCCCCCAGGGGCTGCAGGGGCCTCAGCTCTGAGTCCTTCCCCTGCTCCTGGGGGGTCCCTCCTGCCCCTCCTTCTGCACTGCCCTTGGTGTCTGTGTTGGTATCCCATGTTCTCACTCTGCTCTTCCCAGGCTGGAATTTTTTCTGTGCAACTCTCCTCTCTTCTGAAATATGTTATCCCAGAGGTGTTACTGTCACTGCGAAGTGGCTCAGCCTTGGCCAGTGGCAGGAACTCCATCCTGGAGCAGCTGGCATTGGCTCCATGGCACAGGGGAAGCTTCTGGCAGATTCTAACAGAAGCCGCCCCTGCAGCCTCCCTGCTACCAAAACCCACCCACAGAAACCCACTGTCTTGTGCAGCTCTTTCTCCAAGCCAAGCAGGTGGGAGTTGGGGCCAAGGAGCTGAAACCTGCAGGTCCAGCCTTTAGTGGAGGAAGCTCAGATTGGGCCAAGGCTGCTTTGAGTCCCGGGGCTTGGATGAGGGAATGGCTGGGTGGGGATAGGGATAAAGTCTGGTGCATTGTCAGACACTGTGGTTCTTTTAATCTAGGTGTCCTTGGTGGCCAGTTTGTAACAAAGGAAGGGAGAGTATTCCCAGTATTCCATATGATTTTTACGTAAATCAGGGTAGATATAAGAAGGGAGGAGAGGTCTTTGCTCTCTTCTCTTCTGGCGAGGGTCGGGAACAGTGAGTCCTTGCGTTGCTCTCGCTTATCTAAGGCTGAGGCCTGCAGCGACCGCTGGCCTGACATGTGGAGGCTTGGAGAGTGCTGGCCTTGTCTACCAATTCTGCTTTTTTAAGGGACGTGGTGAGATTTGTTTTACTAGTTATTTTGCTAATTCTTGGGTGTGATTGCATATATCTATTCGGTGTGCCTATTTGTCCCCTTTTGTTCCTTTTTCACCTTTCCCTATCCCTTCGGAGGTGTTTGGATTCCCTTTTGCTGTGTACATAGCATCTTAACTGTATATAACCGTAATATACATAAAATATATATTTTTATGTAACTAGCTTGATTTCGGGTTCTTCAATTTGAATAGTTTTCTTTCCTTTCTCCTGGGGGAAGAAAGGATGGGGAAGGGGGGGCTGCTACTGGGGGTTTGGGCATTTGGCAGGGAGCCAGGTCCAAAGCATCACAGACACAAAGAGCCTTGATTTTCATACCAATTCAGACTGAATTAGGAGGTGCTTGGGCTCAATATTGACTGGGGATTGCTGATATCAATGTAAAAACAAGTAAAAAGCAAGAAGGTCACAAAAAAGACATCTTTATTTGTCTTTTTATTATTACAATATATTCACTTTGAATACACTTCTGAGATCTATCTAATTAACCACAGAAGAATTGAAGACTTAGAAGGAAATTATTCCCAGGGGCTTGTCTGGTTAAGATGCCATCACTGAGAAGAGAGTGTGGAGGAATGAGCAGACAAGGACACCATCCCTGGGGCTGGGGAAGCAGGAACTCAGAGTCACTGGTTCCAGGTGGCAAATGGACT
>NW_020961180.1:12545-14002 GCF_003031625.1 Empidonax traillii | reverse complement strand
GGACACCATCCCTGGGGCTGGGGAAGCAGGAACTCAGAGTCACTGGTTCCAGGTGGCAAATGGACTGTGGGATGTTTCTGTGACAGCCCATAATGGCTGTGCTGCTTTCAGCAGGGAGAGTCCAGTTAAATTTCTTCCCCATGGCCAGTGCAGGGCTGTGTTTTGGATTTGTGCTGAACACAGGGTTGATAATCACAGAATCAAAGAATGTGCTGAGTTGGAAGGGACCCACATAGATCACTCAGTCCAACCCTTAGCCCTGCACAGGACCATCCCCAAGGCTCACACCAGGAGCCTGAGAGGATCATCCAAACACTTCTTGAGCTCTGTCAGCCTTGGTGCTGTGCCCACTGCCCTGGGGAGCCTGTTCAGTGCCCAACCACCCTCTGGGGGAAGAACCTTTTTCCAAAATCCAGCCTAACCCTGCCCTGACACAACTCCAGGCCACTCCCTCAGACCTGTCCCTGGTCCCCCCAGAGCAGAGCTCAGGGCCTGCCCCTGCTCTGTCCTTGCCCAGGAAATTGTGACTGCAGTGAGGTCTCCCCTCAGTCTCCTCTTCTCCAGCTGAACACCCCAAGTGCCCTCAGTGTCCTCACACACCTTCCCTTCCAGGCCCTTCCCCATCCTCGTGGCCTCCTTTGGACACTCTCCAATGGCTCAATCTCTCCCTTCCATTGTGTCCCCCCAAACTGCCCCAATCTTGCAGCTGAGGCCGCCCCAGGGCAGAGCAGAGCAGGACAATCCCCTCCCTGATGCCCCCAGCACAGGCTTGGCCCTCCTGGCTGCCAGGGCACTGCTGACTCAGGGCCAACTGGCACCCACCAGCACCCCCAGGGCCCTTTCCTGGCTCTGCTTCCCAGCCTCTCATTCCCAGTGTGTCCATCCAGCCGGGGTTGCCCCATCCCAGGGCACAATCCGGCCCTTCCCCCTGGGGAACTTCCCATGGTTGGTGATTCCCAGCCCTGGGATCTGTCCAGGTCTCTGCAGGGCCTTCCTGCCTTGCAGGGGCTCAGCAGCTCCTCCCAGTTTTAGATCACCTGCAAACTTGCTCAGTGTCCCTTCCAGTGCTGTGTCCAAGTCACTGATGGAGATGTTGGAGAGCACAGGGCCCAAGATGGAGCCCTGTGAAACCCCAGCAGTGACAGGTCACAGTCTGATGTCAGCCCTGTCACTGTTACAGGGTCCCTTTGGTTCCATGAGCCCCACATGTCATAAGAGCCCCTTTGATTCCATGAGATTCCACAGTGTCCCTGGGTTCCTTTGGTTCCACGAGGCCCTGCAGTGTCCCAGAAGCCCCTTCTTCTGAGAGGTTGGAAAGGGGTTCAGCAGCAGTGATCCCCATCCTGCTGGCTCTGCTTGCCAGCCTGACCAGCATGGCCAGTGCAGGCTCAGCCCAGGGTGCCACAGCCCCTCCCTCTGCAGAGCAGCCCCTCCAGCTCAGGGCCCTGCAGGGATCC
>NW_020961180.1:6725-9151 GCF_003031625.1 Empidonax traillii | reverse complement strand
AGACTCAAAACCACTACATTCTCCACCCCTTATTCCATACTATTTTTACGCAACATTTATATTTCACATATTTGCTTATATCCCGCGCATATATACATATATATATATTTATAGTCCTTTGGAGTAGTTGTCTTGTGGTAGAAGATCAGCTTCAGCATCAACAGTAGCTTGGTTCGGATTCTTGGCACTGGTTACAATCACAGCTCAGGTTTAGGACTGGTTCATTGTCTCATCGTCAGATACCGATATCAGCCTTGGTCAGGTCTCTCTCATTTTGTGACTGGTCTCCTGTAAAACAACTTGAAACACAAAGTTAGTTTTTCCCCAAGGATAAATTTCCTTGAGGCACGCAATGTATCTTTCCATCCTTCCTCATCACCCACCAGGTGTACCCCGGCCCTTGAGTGAAGACAACTCCACGAATGGGTTTGTCTTGGCCCGAGGTAGGGGCAACCCAAACGGCTTTACCCAACATACCTCTCAGGTGTATCACTGGAACTTTGTCTCCATCTACAGTGTGCAGGGATTCTGCTTGGGCGGGGACAGCTCGGTTGACAGAGCCTCTAGTAGTTACCAACCAGGTGGCCTTGGCTAGGTGCTTATCCCAGTTCTTAAATTTTCCCTCACATAGTGCTTTTAAAGTTGTTTTTAACAGTCCCTTATACCTTTCAATTTTCCCAGCAGCAGGTGCATGATATGGAGTGTGATAGACCCATTCAATACCATGCTCCTGTGCCCACATGGCCACTAGATTATTCTTGAAATGAGTCCCATTGTCTGACTCAATTCGCTCTGGAGTGCCATGTCTCCATAGGACCTGTTTTTTAAGACCCAGGATGGTATTCTGGGCCATTGCACGGGGCACCACATATGTCTCCAACCATCCAGTGGTCGCTTCCACCATGGTAAGCACAGAGCACTTACCTTGGCGGGTCTGTGGCAATGTGATATAATCGACTTGCCATGCTTCTCTGTATCTATACTTGTCCCAGCATCCACCATACCATAGGGGCTTCAGTCTTCTTGCCTGCTTGATAGCAGCACAGGTTTCACAGTCGTGGATAACCTGGGAAATAGTGTCCATGGTTAAATCCACCCCTCAGTCTCGTGCCCATCGGTAGGTGGCATCTCGGCCCTGGTGGTCTGAAGCATCATGGGCCCATCGAGCTAGGAACAATCCTCCCTTTTGCTGCCTGTCCAAGTATACTCGTGACACCTCAACCTGTGCAGCTCAGTCTGCCTGTCTGTTATGAGCCTGTTCCTCATTAGCTCGACCCTTGGGCACATGGGCATCAACATGATGGACTCTCACATTTGGCTTCTTCACTCTGGCAGTGATGTCCTGCCACAAATCAGCAGCCCAGGTGGGTTTTCCTCTATGTCCCCAATTCATCTTCTTGCCCTGTTTTAGCCATCCCCACAAGGGCATTGGCTATCATCCATCAGTTGGTGTAGAGGTAGAGCCTTGGCCATCCTTCTCATTCCGCGATGTCCAGGGCAAACTGGACGGCTTTGAGTTCCACAAACTGACTTGATTCGCCTTCACCTTCAGTGGCTTCCACCACTCGTCGGGTGAGACTCCAAACAGCTGCTTTCTACTTCTGGTTCCCTCCTATAATACGGCAAGAACCGTCAGTGGAAAGGGCATAGAGTGTCTCTTCATTTGTCAGCTGATTATATGGTGGAGCTTCTTCAGCTCGACTCACTGGCTCTTCTTCCTCATCTGCCAGACTGCAGTTCCCACCTTCAGGCCAATTAGTAATGATTTCCAAAATTCCAGGGCGATTCGAGTTCCCAATTCGGACATGTTGCATAATCAAAGCAATCCACTTCTCCACGTAGCATCGGTGGCATGATGTGTAGAAGGCACTTTCCCTTTGAACATCCAACTCATCACTGATTGTTGGGGTGCCAGGAAGAGCTGTTCTTTGGTGCCAATCATCTCTGAGGCTGCTTGTATGCCTTCATATGCTGCTAGGAACTCCTTTTCCATAGGGGTGGAGTTGTCTTCAGATCCTCTGTAGCTTCGGCTCCAGAAGCCAAGTGGTCGCCCTCGTGTCTCACCAGGCACCTTTTGCCAGAGGCTCCAGGAGGGACCTTTATCTCCAGCTGCAGAGTAAAGTACATTTTTACATCTGGTCCTGTCCTGACTGGCCCAAGAGCCACAGCGTATGCAATATCTTGCTTGATCTGCCTGAAAGCCTGCTGTTGTTCAGGACCCCACTGGAAATTGTTTCTTTTATGGGTCACCAAGTAAAGAGGGCTCACAATTTGGCTGTACTCAGGGATGTGCATCCTGCATAAGCCTATGGCCCCCAGAAAAGCTTCTGCCTCTTTTTTGTTTGTCAGTGGAGCCATTGCTGTGATCTTATTGATGACTTCGGTTGGAATCTGGCGTTGTCCATCTTGTCATTTCACCCCCAGGA
>NW_020961180.1:3458-5880 GCF_003031625.1 Empidonax traillii | reverse complement strand
GTGCATCCTGCATAAGCCTATGGCCCCCAGAAAAGCTTCTGCCTCTTTTTTGTTTGTCAGTGGAGCCATTGCTGTGATCTTATTGATGACTTCGGTTGGAATCTGGCGTTGTCCATCTTGTCATTTCACCCCCAGGAACTGGATCTCTCTGGCAGGTCCCTTGACTTTGCTCTTCTTGATGGCAAAAGCCGCTTTGAGGAGAATCTGGATGATCTTTTGTCCGTTTTCAAAAATTTCTTTTGCTGTGTCCCCCCATACAATGATGTCATCAATGTACTAGATGTGCTCTGGGGCCTTACCCTTCTCTAGGTTGGCCTGAATCAGCCCATGACAAATGGTTGGACTGTGTTTTTTCTCCCGGGCCAGTAGATTCCAGGTATACCAAACGCCCTTCTTGGGGAAAGCAAACCGTGACCTGCACTCTGCTGCCAAGGGAATGGAGAAAAATGTATTTGGTATGTCAATAGTGGCACCACTTTGCTGTCTTAAACTCCAGTTCATACTGGAGCTCCAACATGTCTGGCACAGCAGCACTCAATGGCGGTGTGACTTCATTCAAGACACGATAGTCCACAGTCAGTCTCCATTCTCCATCAGATTTACATACAGGCCAGATGGGGCTGTTGAAGGGTGAGTGAGTTTTACTGACCACCCCTTGACTCTCCAACTTCCAGATCGTCTTATGGATGGGGATCACAGCATCTCGATTGGTCCGGTACTGTCGACTGTGCACTGTTTTAGTGGCTATTGGCACTTTCTGATTGTCGACTTGCAGGAATCCTACAACAGAAGGATCTTCTGAGAGGCCAGGCAGGGCAGACAATTGCTTGGATTTCTCCTCAGTCACCGTGGCTACACCGAAAGCCCATCGGTACCCCTTCGGGTCCTTGAAGTATCCTCTTCTGAGGTAATCAATACCAAGGATACAGGGGGCTTCTGGCCCCTTGACAATGGGATGTTTTTCCCATTGGTCTCCAGTCAAGCTTACTTCAGCCTCTACCACTGACAACTCTTGGGACCCTCCTGTCACCCCAGAAATACAAACAGTCTCTGTAGTGTCATGTTCAGATGGCATCAATGTACACTGGGCACCGGTGTCTATCAAAGCTCGGTATCTCTGGGGATCCGATGTGCCAGGCCATCGAACTCACACAGTCCAGTAAACCTGAATACCTTCCTGGTCCCTTTCCTTCTCCGGGCAGAAGGCAGGGCCCTCTATTGGTCCTGGTCAAAGCACTAACCATCAGATTTCCTCTTTGCTCCACCAGAGGCCTTCTCGTCATCACGGAAGAAGACTTCAGCCTTCTTGTGTCTTGGAGATTGCAATATCTCCATCCTTTTCTAGATGCAGAGGGCAGCACAATGTCAGGGGAGGAGGAAAAGGCTGAAGGATTTCATGCCTCCTTTAGCTCAGACTGTAACACTAAAACAAGCTTTCCTCAGTACATTAAACTCACAGGGCAGTAAGTTGGTGGCAGGGATCTGAATGATGCCCCCAGAATCCAGAAGGAAATGCTCAGTGACCTGCCCTGCCAATTAGACCCCCACAGGGCCCAGGGCCCAGAAGGGATGCACCTGAGTGCACCATCCCATGGCACGGGCAGGACATCCAGGGGATCAGGCACAGCCAGCGTGGGGTTTGGAAAGGCACGTCCTGCCTGACCAATCCGGTCTCCTTCTGTCACAAATGACCCCCTCAGCAGCTGAGGGAAAGGCTGGGGATGTGTCTGTGCTGACTTCAGCAAAGCCTTTGAGCCCATCTGCCACAGCATCTCCTGCACAAACTGGCTGCTCATGGCCTGGACGAGGGAACTGTTTGCTGGGGGAAAAACTGGCTGATGGCCCAGGGAGTGGTGGGGGATGGAACTAAATGCAGGTAGGGCCGGTCACTAGTGGGGTTCCCAAGGGCTCAGGGTTGGGGCTGCTCCTGTTTAACATCGTTATTGGTGATCTGGGTGAGGGGATCGAGTGCCCCCTCAGGAACTTGGTGGATCCCATGAAGTTGGGTGTGAGTGTGGATCTGCTGCAGGGCAGGAAGGCTCTGCAGAGGGATCTGGACAGGCTGCATCAATCAGATCAAGTGTCAGGCCCTGCACTTGGGTCACAAAAACTGCCTGGAACACTCCAGGCTGGGGGCAGAGGGGCTTGAGAGCTGCTGAGCAGGAAGGGACTTGGGGGTGCTGCTTGACAGTGACTGGAGATGAGCCAGAGTGTGCCCAGGGGGGCAAGAAGGCCAAGGGCACCCTGGCCTTTCTGGAGAACAGGGTGGCCAGCAGGAGCAGGGCAGGGATTGTCCCTCTGTGCTGGGCACTGGGGAGGCCCCACCTCGAGTGCTGTGTCCAGTTCTGGCCCCTGAGTGCAAAAAGGCCCTGGAGGGGCTGGAGCGTGTCCAGAGAAGGGAACGGAGCTGGGGAAGGGCCTG
>NW_020961180.1:0-1337 GCF_003031625.1 Empidonax traillii | reverse complement strand
AGCAGAGCCTCTGCCCTCAGGCCCACGGGGGCTGGGCTGGGCATTGCCCTGCAGCAGCCAGAGCCCAGGCAAGGACAAGGCCCTCATTTCCAGCTGGCTCTGCCTGTCCCTCCTCCCTTGGCAGCAGCACTGGGGCATTTCCCTGCCATCCCCTGCTGCCTGGGCTCTCCTTGTTCTCAGCCTTGGCTTTTCTGAGCCAGTGTGGGGTTTGGGGGGGCAGATTCCTGTGCAGACACAAACCCTTTGGGTGCTGCTGTGGGGATGTGTCTGTGGGAGCAAAGTGCCCAAGTGCCCTGCAGGCAACTTCAGGCTCTTCAGCTGTTTCCCTGGGTGTCCTGCAGGGCTGCAGGTGCCCTCCAGGAGGGCAGAGCTCTGCCACAGTATCTCTGTGCTGCACAGGATCCCCGTGGAGAAAACACAGTTCTGAATCCATGGAAATGCTCAGGGCAGCTGTACTTGGGAGCTGCAGTGATCCCTTTGTGTGGCAGTCTGGAAGTAGAAAGGTGGGATCCTAATCCTAAGGAAAGGCAAGGATTCTGTCAATGTGGTCTTTAATTAGGATTTCTCTGCTCCCAGAATTTCCCTTTTTCTTTTTAAAGGGAATTCCTAAAGGTTACCCCCCTTCAGCTCCAAGCTGCCAGCCAGGGGCAGCTGTGAACAGACAGCTCTTGTCTCTGCACCAAGAGACCATACCTTTGCCTCTCAGGATTCACAAGAGTTCACTTGGAGCACATTAGAAATATCACAGATTTCAATCATCCAAACATCCTGACAAGAGGAACTGGAACAAAAGAAAGTACCCAAATTTCCTCCCTCTGTTCTGACTTGGGAAAATTGTGAACAACATGTATTCACACACTTGAATAGATTGCAAGTAGATTTAATTGGAGGTCACCCTGTGCTCCAAGTTGCCTCTCATTGCATAGCAGAAAGGATTCCTCAGGAGCCATTCCAGGGTCCCTGCTCTCGATGCCCCCTTCATGCAGAAACCCCAGAGCTCAGGGGAGAGGATGCAGAGAGATCTTCCTGAAATGAGGCCCTGAATGTTGAATTGCTGAGACATGTAATATGTTTTGCTGATTCAGTCTGGCCTAATTTAGTTCTGCCTTTTTTTCTTAATAGAAAACCAAACCCTAAGGCAGCAAATGCCCAACAGCAGCTCCATGGCCCAGTTCCTGCTCCTGGCATTCTCAGACAGGCGGGAGCTGCAGCTGCTGCACTTCTGGCTCTTCCTGGGCATCTCCCTGGCTGCCCTCCTGGGCAACGGCCTCATCCTCAGCGCCATAGCCTGCGACCAGCACCTGCACACCCCCAGGGACTTCTTCCTGCTGCACCTC
>NW_020961179.1:0-6744 GCF_003031625.1 Empidonax traillii | reverse complement strand
AGATGGATGGTGGATGGATGGATGGATGGATGGATGGATGGATGGATGAGTGGATGGATGAGTGGATGGATGAGTGGATGGATGGATGGATGAGTGGATGGATGGATGGATGGATAGATGGAGCAGTAGTGGCTCAAAGCACCTGAGAAACTGCTCTGCAACCTTTGGGTTGAGGTGTTTCCCAAACCTCACCATTTTCATGGAGAGCAGGGAAGTGCCCCAGGCTGTGTGGGAGTGAATCCCAGTTTAAAGCAGATTTAAGGATAAAAACCTCAGCCCCCTCGTCTTTCACTGATTTTGAGGACACTGGTTCTGCAGGAAGGTTGCAGGGGAAGAGGAAAACCCAAATCCAAAAGGATCAAACCAGAAGAACCGAACGTGGACATCTCTGTGTCCTGATCTTGTGCCAAGAATTCCCTGCTCATCACTATCCAACAGTGCCTTTCATCCCTTGACATCACACCTCTGGAGGCTGGATGGTCACAAACACATCCCTCAGCTGTGCCTAAACCAGCTGCTTCCCACTGGATGATCCCAGAAAAGCCATTCCTGCCCTGACCTCAGCCCTGAAGCAAAGGGGGGTGGTGCCTCTCCGTGGCGGCACTGCCAGACCTACGGGTGGAAACCTGCTCTGTCAGATCCTCAGGAATTCCACTGGATCCCAAAGAGGGCTTCAGATGGAGGCATTTCCCCCCCTGTCCAGGCTGCCTTTCCTTTGGGATCCTTCAGGATCCCATGGAAGCAGCCTGAGGGTCTCTGGGGCTGGAGGTTAAACCCCACCAGGGTGGTGGCACCCTTGGGATGGAGCTGCAGCAGGTGACAAACAGATGGAGGAAGACACAGCCATGATCCTGCTGTCCATCAGAGACCAAACCCAAACAGCCCCAGGGGAATTCCCACCCCCACCCATCTCCTCATCTCCCATAACGAGGGAAAATCCCGGAGCAGGTGGTTTGATAAACCTTTCCAAAGCCTTCGGAGTTTTTTCTCCTACCTTCCCTCAGATCTAGATTGAGGCTCATCCCTTGGTTTCCAGTGCTTCCAGCAGCCAGCTGGGAGGTTTCAGGGATGGCAGGAGCTAGGGATGAACCTATCCCACCCCATTCCTGAAGGGATAGGATGGCAGTTTAGGATTAAGCCCTTGCCCGAATGGTCCTCCTGCCCTGTGCCACACTGCTGTCATTTCAACCTGAGCCTTACAAAGCAGCCTTGATCCCCTCCATCCCTGGATATGGGATACACATCCCTGTGCATCCGTATGATGTGCATCATTCCCAGTCAGGAATCACAGCTCTTCCCACCAGGAATGCAAATCCCTTTTCCCCATTCGCCCTCTCCAGTGACCTTCTTCAACACACAGAGGTGTTATTTCCCCTCCCTGGGGGCTCCCAGGTCTCTCTGCTCAGCTTCCTTCTCCCTCCCCTGCCAGGAATTTCTTGGGATGGTCCCTGCAAAGTTGGGAATGAGGTCTTACCCAACTCCAGGCATGCCAGGCCGAGCAGGAGTCCAACCAGGAGTGTCTTCATGCTGGGAGCCGATCCGTGGAGCCAGGACAGTCAGGGAGAGCTGCTCCCTGGGAGCTTTATATGTGTTTTCCCACCCTCCACCACCTGCTGTTGATCCTTGTGGGCGGATTCCCTCGGGGTGAGCAGGGGAGAGCTCCGCTCCAGCCTGGATTGGGATTTGCAGAGGAACGAGTTTCCCCGGGGAGGTGACATCACCCTGGCGAGCTCACTCCTGCCATGCCTCTTCCTCGGCTTCGTGTCCTGGGGCTGCTCCCATGGAAAAGCCAAAACACTGCAAGGTGTGGCCCCGTGCCAAGGGCTCGGATGGGGAATGTGACAAGGTGTGTTTGCTCTTTGCAGAGCCCGCAGCCGGCTCGTGTCACGTGCGGGCAGCGCCAGCCAAGGTGCGAGTGGCAGCAGGCTGGGCCTCCCCACGTGCCTTGGAAAAAGTGTTTCCGTGGGCTGGCATGGCCTAAAGATGGTTGTTTTCCAGCATCCAGGGCAAAGCCAAGGCTGGGTTTTGGATGCCAGCCATGAGCTAAGCCCCTGTACTGAGCTGCTGGGCGTGCTAGTGGGAGATGATGCTTCCAAGTGTGGGGTTCGGATATGCCGTGTTGCTTTTCCAGCTCCTGGGTCATGCTGGCAAAGCAGGAAGCTCAGCCTTCTTTTGGGAAGCCGTCAGCCCTTTCCCAAATTTCATTCTGAAGCTGGGAAATAGGCCCAGCGTGGAGAAATGAAGCAATTTTCCCACTTTGGTACCTTCCTGAGAGCGAATTTCACTTCACGAGGATATCAAGGCAACCTTTTCAAACACCCTAATTTATTCTGTATATTATCCAGTATTTGAGGCAAACAGCTTAAAATACCTGGAGCCAGGCAGAAATTATTTGCTTCTCCCTTTTGCCTGAGCCAGAGGCATTTCATATTTCACGGGAAAAGCTGAAAGACTTTTTTTTCCCTGTTTGTTGGGAAACTGGGAAAACCCCAGCGCTGTTATGCAACTCCCCATAAAAACAGCTGAATAAGCCAGAGGAGAGAAGTTTGTGAATCACTGGGAAGTCACTTGGAGACCTCAGGGATGGGAGATGAGGTGGCTGAACGAGGAGGTTTTAATGACTTGGTGCTTTGCTTGTCACAGACTTGTTATGACAACCCACGTGGGCGTTGCTGCCATTCCCGGCAGCCCATTCTTTATTCCCAGACTGAGGATGGCTCCCAGGAGCCCGAGAAGCTTTGCTAAGGAAAATTTCCCCAGCCATGGATGACACAAAGCTGGGGAGGCGGGATCAGTGTGCTGGCCTTGGGAAAAGGGGAGGGAAAACCGGCACCCGACGATGAGGGTGAAAAATGTCCTTTATTTTATCTCCCTGTGCTGTCAGAGATCAGCGACATTAAAGAAAAAAACCCCAAAACACAAAACAAACCAGCTCAAAACATGAAGAAAAGCAGCTCAAACACAAAGAAAAGCAAACATGAAGAAAAGCAGCTCAAAACATGAAGAAAAGCAAACATAAAGCAGCTCAAAACGTAGAGGAAACCAGCTCAAAAATAAAGAAAAGCAGCTCAAACATGAAGAAAAGCAGCTCAAACATGAAGAAAAGCAGCTCAAAATATGAAGAAAAGCAAACATAAAGAAAAGCAGCTTAAACATGAGGAAACCAGCTCAAAACATGGAGGAAACCAACTCAAAAATAAAGAAAAGCAGGTCAAACATAGAGAAAAGCAGCTCAAACATGAAGAAAAGCAGCTCAAAATATGAAGAAAACCAAACATAAAGAAAAGCAGCTCAACACCTGGAGGAAACCAACTCAAAAATAAGAAAAGCAGGTCAAACATAAAGAAAATCAAACATGAAGAAAAGCAGCTCAAACATAGAGAGAAGCAGCTCAAATATAGAGAAAAGCAGCTCAAAAAATAGAGGAAATCAGCTCAAACATAAAGAAAAGCAGCTCAAAACATGCAGAAAGGCAAACATGAAGAAAAGCAGCTCAAACACGGAGAAAAGCAGCTCGAAATATGAAGAAAACCAAACATAAAGAAAAGCAGCTCAAACACAGAGGAAACCAGCCCAAAACGTGGAGCAAAACAACTCAAAAATAAAGACAAGCAGGTCAAACATAAAGAAAAACAGCTCAAAACATGCAGAAAAGCAAACAGAAAGCAGCTCAAACAGAACTCTCCGGGTGAACAGGCAAAACTCTGCTCCCTGAAAGCCACCAGACCTGGTTACATCCAGATCCCTGTTGTAACCGGGCGGCTCGAGGCAAATTTGAGCAACATCTTTAATGAACAGCCCTGAAACTGGAAAAGATCCAGCACTTTGAGCATTCCAGGTGGTTCTGCCTCCAGAGGAAAGCACCAGAAAAGGTGGATGGTGAGTGGCTTGTTGAGTGGAGATGTCCATGCAGGGATGTTCCAGTGGTCCTCTCATACCTGCAAATCATTCCATGGCGAGAAATCCTTGGAAGAAATCATCCTGGTGGAAGGAATAGAGATGGAAATCCTTAACCACTGTCTTAACTCCGTCTAAAAGGCTGAAAAAGTTGGAGATCTTTCCGTGAAATCCATTAAGATCCTCAGTCTTAATGGGAAAAACTGGATTCTTTCCCCCTGGGAAAACAGCAGAACTCATGCAGGGTGGCTGGGTGTGCAGCAGAGCCAGAATTCAGGGAGAGAGAGAGAGAAGCTGGGAACGTGCCAGTAAAGTTGTGGAGGGAAGGAAAGGCCTCTGAGGTCTGTTGCCTTTAAGGTATTAGTTGATGTAAAGATAAAGAGGTGAGATGGAGCCCCGAAAACAACTCCAAAACCCAACACAAACAACCCCAGGTGATGTCAGCTGGGAGGGGAGGGAGGCTCTTGGCAGGGGATTTGGGAAGTGATAACATCCCAGCAGCTTCTCAGCTGGAAATTCACTGCCCCTGTCAAGAAAAAAATGGGGGGGGGGGTCCTGATGGAAAACAAACAAACAAACAAACAAACAAGAGATGGAGACTAATGGGAAACCTGGGAGAACAGGAACCACCCCAAAAGATGGCACTGGAAAAGACTGTTTTGTCTGGCCAGAGTTAGGACAAGCCTAAGTTCAATGAGACTGGGAATCAGAGTTTGGGAAATCTTGATGGGAAAAATGGGATTCTTTCTCTAAGAAAAGGCAGGGTGGAAACTCCTCTTCCTTTAAGCTGAGCTTGATAAAGATGTGGAAGATGTGGTTTGACATAGTTAGGTCAGGCTTAGACAACTTGCAGGGCTCAGGAGGCCCCAAATTCCCATCTGTCTCTGTCAGGGGTGGAATGAACCCTGGGAAAGGTTTTGAGCCCTGACTGACAGGAACCATAAGAGACTTCAGTTGAAATGTCACTTCAGGTCTGAAGAGGTGAGAATATAAACGAGGAGTGGTGCGTAGGGAGAAAGGTTTGTGTGCCAAAAACCTCTTGGAATCCTCAGTGATATCAATCCAAACCCACCCCCAGCCTGTCCCTGGGAGACTGTCTTTATTTATAAGGTGATGCAGGTAGATATAATCTCTCACTGCTTCTCACATACACCAGGAAAGGCAGGTGACTTAAATTCAGTGTTACCAGGTTTATAACTCCCTGATTTGACTTTCCTTACAGTTGATTCTTGTTTGGATGAAAAGGAAAGCAGATTTTTGTGGCAGGGGGTGAACACCAAGCTCTGATGAGCTGGTGCAGAGGTTGGATATCAACCAGGTGTGAAGCTACTCCTGTGTAAAATATTTTACTCTGATTTGTAGAGTTCCTACAAACAGTAGCTCCCGTTATCCCTTTACTAAACTTAATTTCTCACTGTTGCAATTTTCCTGTCCCCTGTGGAGATGTGTTTTGTTTAGGATATTTCTCTGATAGAACTTTGGTGGGTTCTTTGGCTCCTTCTCCGGGAAGTCTGTTCTCCAGGGCTTTAATCCTCCTAGTGGTCCTTCTCTGAACCACCTCTGGTTTGTCACCTTCTCCCCTACATTGTCCAGCCCAGAACTGGATATTGCTCTTGAGCCTCTCCATGGAATCATGGAATGGTTTGGATTGGAAGGGACCTGAAAGATCATGGAATTCCAACTCCCTGCCATGAGCCCCTATCCCAGGTTGCTCCAACCTGGCCGTGGACACTTCCAGGGATGGGGCAGCCACAGCTTCTCTGGGCAACCTGTGCCAGGGCCTCCCCACCCTCACAGGGAAGAATTTCTTCCCAACATCCCATCTACCCCTGCCCTGTGGCAGTTTAAAGCCATTCCCCCTTGTCCTGTCATTCCAGGCCCTTCTCCAAAGTCTCTTTCCTCGCTTCAGGTGCTGAAAGGCAGCACCAAGGTCACCCCACACCCTTCTGGTGGCACAAGCAGAGCAGATCCTTCTGTCACAAACAACCACATTTGACACTGTGGTCATGCCATGGTAGCCTTGGCATCAGCCCACGTGGTGTCCACCTCTTCCCTGGTTTGCAGGATGGAGTCTTCTCGGTTTTCCAGATATCGGATTTCCAGGTGTCAGATCTCCAGACGCCGTGGCAACAGCTGGAATGTAGGAAAATGAACACAGCTGATCAGAGCACTGACTCAGCTGGAGTTCAGCTCCTGTGCTCCAGGGAGGGTGGGATTTTTCCTGGGGGGCTTCTGGGTGACGTCCCCCTCCACCTGTGAGTCGGCGGCGGGAAACCTCTCTCTGCCCGTGTCCGTGGATGCAGGGATGTTGGAGGAGGTGGTGAGCCCATGGAAGTTCCACCTGTCACGGGTGTGTGTCAACAACGAGACTTTGGGCTTGTTGGGGTGGGGTTGGTCTCCACCCTCCTGATGAAACTCTGCCACTGGGCAGGAAGGAATTCGGGTTTCGGGCAGGGTGAAAGTGTGAGGGTGACTCTTGGAGCACCCGGGAGCTCTTCAGGTCTTTCTTCCTGGGGGCTGCTGGATAAAGAACACATATTTCTCCACCTTGGAAACTATCAAAGAGGATTCCAGAATCCCAGCACTGACTCATTGAATCCATAAAGAGCTTTTTTCACCCTTTTCTCTCTGTGTCAGGGCTTTGTTTTGGGGGTTTCCACACCCTGCCTGAAGAGGTGAAGGGAGGAGTTGGACCTCTCCAAGCAGAGAAGGAAACTGTGCTCACTTCTCCCAAATTCTGGCTTAAGCACACCAATCCCTGGGCTAAAAAGCAGGGGCACTCCTGGGGATGGGAGGAAACCCTCCAAACCTGTGTTTTTAGAAAAGGGCCCGAGCTGTGTTCAGTGC
>NW_020961178.1:4086-6747 GCF_003031625.1 Empidonax traillii | reverse complement strand
AAGCCATCAATGTCCCCTGTGATGTCACAGATGTCCCCATTGATGTCCTGCTGACTCTGTAATGTCACCCCTGACCTTGTGCAGTCACTGATGTCCCCTGTGATGTCACCGATGTCCTTGTGTAGGAGTTAGAAGCTGATAACTCACTTGTATATCATTGGTTCCTGTGTTGCCATAGTTATTATATTGTCTCTTTGTACTGGCTATCTAAATGTCCAATCACCACTTTCCCCACCAGCCCTTATAAGCTGGGGGACATTTGAATAAACTCTCTTTCCTGCTGGCCTCCCTGCGTGCTGCGTGTTCTCTCTCTCCTGGCAGAGGTCCCTCCACGAGGGGCAGGCAGCAGGGGGGAGGAAGTGATCTCAACCCTGGAAACCTTCACAGAGCGCTGGGAGAGACCCCCCGAGAACAAACCGCAACATCCCTGTGTGGAGGGGGGGTCTCTGGATGGTGTGGCTCAAGAGTGGTTAACAGAGAGGGGGCATTGAAGGATGGTGTCCTTGGAAGTTGTCGACGTGACAGAGAATGTAGCAAATACGGGAATGTGGCAGAGAGAATGTAGCAGGGAGGGAACCGAGAGTCTAAAAAGGGAATTTGGTACTGAACATAAAGAAAAAGGGACTAAAACTCCAGACATAACTTCAGCAGTATGTAAGCAATATTAAAGGCCAACCAATCCTGAGCTTAGCTTTTGCAATATGTATGAGCTTATTCCACATGTTATAAAATGACTGCCTTATAGATAATAAATCGAACGCGCTTATTGATCGTGAGGTCGTTGTGTGTTCCTCCGTCCCCACATCCCTGTGACATCACGGCTTTCCCATTGTTGTCACCAGTCTCTCTTATGTCACTGGTTTCCAAGGATGTCATTATTGTCTCTGTGATGTCACCACTGTCCCCAGTGGTGACTCCATGTCCCCGTGATGTCACTGATTTCCCTGTGACATCAGGGCTTTCCTTTGTTGTCACCTCTGTCCCCTGTGATGTTACTGATCCCCAATGATGTCACCTCTGTCTCCTGTGATGTCACCATTGTCCTTGATGATATCACTGGTGCCACTGTGATGTCACCCCTGTCCTTGAGAAACCACCAATATCCCCTGTGATGTCACTGATTTCCCTGTGATGTCACTGATTTCCCTGTCATACCACGCCTGTCCCTTTGTTTTCAACGGTCCCCTGTGATGTCACTGGTACCTAGTGATGTCACCGATGTCCCTGTGATGTCACCACTGTCCTCTGTGATATCACCAATATTCCCAATGATGTCACTGATGTCACTTTGATGTTAGCCATGTACTTGTGATGTCACCAATGTCCCTGTAACATCACAGCTGTCTCTTTGTTTTCACCAATCACCTGTCATGACACTCGCCCCCAGTGATGTCACCAATGCTCTTTTCATTAGGGTTAGTCTTAGGGTTTAGGGTTAGGGTTAGGATTAGGGCTAGGGCTAGGGTTAAGATTAGGGTTAGGGATAGGGTTTAGAGTTTAGGGTTAGAGTTAAGGGTTAGGGTTAGGGGGTTAAGCTTTAGGCTTTGGCTTAGGCTTAGGTTTAGGCTTAAGTTTTAAGGTTAGGGTTAGGAGTTAGGGGTTAGGGTTAGGGTTAGAATTAGGTTAGGTTATTGTTTACATAACATTTGGGTTTGAGTAAGGGATACAGTTACGGTTATAAGTTGGGGTTTAAGTTTAGCTTTAGATTTTGTTTTAAGTTTAGATCTAGGGTTCAGTACTGTCTAAGATACCTCCCAGTCCAAAGGTGCACACACAGAAAGCTCTTGCTCTTTGTGTAGTGCTGAGAGTGACGCACAAATTGCACTGGATAGATGGTGAGTCACAGTTAGAGTTAATGGGAGGTGCTGGGATTTAGGGTTAAGGTTACAGATGGGGTTAAGGTCAGGGTTAGGATTAGGTTAAGGTTAGGGTTTAGGTAACATTTCAGTTAGAGTAAGGATAGTTTTACCATTAAGCGTTAGAGTTTAGCGTTAGGTTTAGGTTTAGAGATTTTTTTAAGTTTCAGTTTTCAGTACAGATGAAGATACCTCTGAGACAAAGGTGCCCCCACACAAAGCTCTTGCTCTTTGTGCAGTGCCGAGAGTGGTGCAGCAACTGCTCTGGAGAGACGCAGACTCAGGGCTTTCTTTGCTGGGTGGAAGGGCAGTCGTTCTCTTGTAGGAGTGCTGGGCTGAAATGACCGTCCCACAGTGAGACACATTTGCTTGTTCTAACAAAAAAGGAACTGAGCATTGAATATTTTCCTTCCCCCCCTTCCCCACTTTGTGGGAGGGATGTTGAATGGGCAGGTTGGCCTTGCCTTGGGTGATTGAGCAACACAAAAGAACTGGTCAGGGACTCACATTCCAGACTGATGGGCCTCAAAGTCTGTGGGGAGGGATGAGGAGGGTATTTTTTGTTTTCTTATCTTTTCCCTCTCCTGGGAAACAGGACACTTCATTGTTGCCTGAACTGAGACAAGGTGTGGGTTGGAAAAGCTTCAAGTTTGCTTTATTCTCAGCCTGGCCGCTTCGTCCCAGTTTGCCTGTGCCCTGTTTTCTGCCCCCAGCCCAGACCTGCTCAGACTTCATCAGAGAGGAACTATTTGGGAAGGAGGTCACCTATTTTTCCCTCCTCTGCTCCCGTGTTTTTGGCAGTCTT
>NW_020961178.1:0-1483 GCF_003031625.1 Empidonax traillii | reverse complement strand
TGGTTCTGCCCCATTCTGCCCCCTGACACACCCCTTCAGGAACTGGGTTTGGTGTCTTTGGGACCCCTTCTTCCTCATCTTCATCTTCTTCACAGCACACACAATCCTGGGAGTTCCTAAAGAGTTCTGCCTAGAAGGTCACTGTGTCTGGGTGATATCTTCTGGTCCAGGCCTTGGGATGTTTTTCTAAAATTCTCCCTTGAAAAGAAGACTAAAAATGGAGTTCAGAGGGATTGATATGGAATGGGGTAGTAGGGTTGGGTATGTGTAACTACTCTGTTAAGGGTAAGGGATATAATACAGCTACATTAAAATATATTCACTACACAACTAGTTCTAAAATCTACAAAAGTTTAAAAATGCAAAAAGGTCTGAGACATCAGTGTGAATTGACTCTGGTGTGAGTGTTGTTGTTGTGAATATATAATTCAGTCTCTGTTCAATTGTAGTAAATGCTACTGAATCCCTTGATAACTGTTAAGTTGGTCAGTGATTAAATGCTACTAATGTCTTTTGCCCCCTTATCCAAACCCTTTTGCACCCTGACCCTCTTGAATCCCAAGGCTCTGTGTAAATCATTCCCTTTCATTAAAAAAAAAAAAAAGAAAAGCTATTATTTGGGAGCTGCTTTTGAAATTTTCCTCCTCAGCTAAACTACAAAACAACTCTAATTAGTGGTTGAAGACATTAAGACATGAAGACAATTTAAAAAAAGGAAAAAAATTTGTTTGTCTGTATTTTAATGAGCCCCACAGTGTGTTCAGAGACAAGTCCATCGTCCTGAGGTACTGAGAGAAGACTGAAGAAGTTGCTCAAGCAGTCAGAAGCCAAACCCCAGATCCTGATGTGTCCACACATCTCTGCCTGGGTGTGGGTGTGAACTGACTGTGGTGTGAGTGTTGTTATTGGGAATCTATAATTCAGTCCCTGTTCAATTGTAGTAAATGCTACTGAATCCCTGTGAAAAGGGAATGTTGAAAATGTTGAAAGTTGGTCAATGATGAAATGCTACTAATCTCTTTTGCCTTCTTTACTTCGTGTTCAAATCCTTTGCACTGTGACCCTTTTCCATCCCAAGTCTCTGTAGAAATCATTCCCTGTCATAGAAAAATTATATTTTTGTGACTTCCACTTTAAAATTTTCCTCCTCAGATAAACTACAAAGCAACTCCAATTTAACTGTAGAAATCTTGAAGACATAATGACAATTAAAAGAAGTGAAATAATTTGTTTTTCTGTTAATGAGCCCCACAGTGTGTTTAGAGACAAATCCATTGTCCTCAACTACTGAGAGAAGATTGAAGAAGTTGCTCAAGAAGTCAGAAGCCAAACTGCCAGTCCCTTGAAGCATTGCTGGGCCCCACTGAGGGCAGGCACTGCCAAAGCCTCCCCAGGGACTCCTGAGAGCAGATCCTTGCAGGCCAGGAGTGCAGGCACACAAAGGAAAGTGTCTTGTGGTGGCCTGAGGGGCAGAGGCAGCTGC
>NW_020961177.1:3081-6747 GCF_003031625.1 Empidonax traillii | reverse complement strand
GCTCAAGATGAAGGCTTCGGGATTCTGGCTTTGGGACGTGAGTTCCCCGGATCCCCGGGCCCAAAATAAAGCACCGGCATGAACTAGCACTCTGTTGGTTTGTGCTTCTTATTGTGGCGGGCAACAAAACCATCCAGGTACCCCAACCACCATCCAGGTACCTCAGCCAGGCACGTCACCCATCCAGGTACCCCATCCAGGTACCCCATCCATCCAGGTACCCCAACCATGCAGGTACCTCATCCAGGTACCCCATCCATCCAGGTACCTCACCCATCCAGGTACCTCACCCATCCACCTGCCTCAGCCATCCAGGGCAGGACCTCCCTCCCCTTCCCAGCCTGTCCCTCAGGTGGGACTCCACTCACCTGTCCCTCAGGTGAGACTCCACTCACCTGTCCCTCAGGTGGGACTCCACTCACCTTCCTGGTCTGACCTGATGGCAGCCACAACCACCACGGGCTGTTTGACCCCCGACAGCACCCGCAGGGCCTCGGAATAGACCACCAGCCCCTGCTCCTGGGAATTCTCCACCAGGCAGACGGGGCTCAGCCCCTCCTGCCCCGCTGCCAGCGCATCCAGCTGCCCCATCCTGGAAGGGGAAGGGGACACGGGTGGGTGTGGGGTGGGCATGGCCCCAAACACGGAGCAGCACACACTGGAGAGCTGGAATGGGTTTTGAGGGGGAAGGGACCTTGAAGCTCGTTCCATCCTGGCCCCTGCCACGGGCAGGGACACCTTCCACGAGCCCAGGTGGCTCCAAGCCCTGTCCAACCTGGCCTGGAACAGCTCCAGGGACGGGGCAGCCACAGCTTCTCTGGGAGATTCATTCCAGTCCTTTACCCACAGCTAAAGATTTCTCCCTCAGATCCACCCAAACACCCTCTGTTCCAGGGTACAGCCCCTGTGACCCCCCCAGCTCCTGCAGGAAAACTGTGACCCCCCCAGCTCCTGCAGCCCCTGTGACACCCCCAGCTCCTGCAGCCCCTCTCCCAGCTCAGCTGGGCAGGACAGGGAGGACAGGGAGGACAGGGAGGACAGGGAGGACAGGGAGGACACTGTCCCTTGGCCTGGCCTGGAGCCCCAGAGTGGCTGGTGGGTCCCAGACCCCCCTGGAGGGGTTGGCCACAGGGACCAGAGCAGATAAAACCAGGCTGTGGCCCTGCCATTGACCGTGTGAGAGCTGCTCTGCCACAGGGTTCTAGTGGCAGCTTTAATATCTGCCTCTCCCTCTTTCTCCTTCTCTCTTCTCGTTCCCTCTGCTTCTCTTTCTCTGCTCCTTTCCTGATGCTCTGGGTGGCTTTGGGAGCTGGAGGGGTTGGATCCTGACCCAGCCAGCACGGGGTTTAGGGAGGGCGGGGCCTGTCTGACCATCCTGATCTCCTTTTATGCTCAGGGGACCCGCCTGGTGGATGAGGGGCAGGCTGGGGATGTGTCTGCCTGGACTCCAGCAGAGCCTTGGACACCGTCTCCCATAAAATACTCCCGGAAAAGCTGCAGCCCAGGGCTTGGACAGGGCACTGTGATGGGTTAGGAACTGGCTGGAGGGCACAGAGAGTGGTGGGGACGGGGCTGCATCCAGTTGGGATCCAGTCACCAGTGGTGTCCCCAGGGATCAGTGCTGGGCCCAGTCCTGTTTAACACCTTTATTGACAATTTAGATGAGGGGATTGAGTCCACCATTAGTGAATTTGCAGCTGACACCAAGCTGGGGGGGGTGTTGATGTGCTGGAAGGCAGGAGGGCTCTGCAGAGGGACCTGGACAAGCTGGATCCATGGGCTGATTCCAAGGGGATGAGGTTCAACCAGGCCAAGTGCAGGTCCTTCTCTTTGGCCACAACAAGCCCCGGCAGCCCCAGGGCTGGGGACAGAGTGGCTGGAGAGCAGCCAGGCAGGAAGGGAGCTGGGAGTGTGGAGGGACAGGAAGCTGAACATGAGCCAGAGTGTGCCCAGGGGGCCAAGAGGGCCAAGGGATCCTGGCCTGGCTCAGGACCAGCGGCAGCAGGAGCAGGGCAGGGATTGTGTCCCTGTGAGGTCACCCCTGGAGTGCTGTGTCCTGTTCTGGGCCCCTCAGCTCAGGAAGGACAGGGAGGGGCTGGAGCAGGTCCAGAGAAGAGCAGCGAGGCTGGGGAAGGGACTGGAGCACAGTTCCCATGAGGAGGGGCTGAGGGAGCTGGGGGGGCTCAGCCTGGAGAGGAGGAGGCTCAGGGGTGACCTCAGCACTCCACAATTCCCTGGCAGGAGGTTGGAGCCGGGTGGGGGTTGGTCTCTTTGGTCTCCTCTCCCAGGAACCAGCAGTAGGACAAGAGGGTTTGATCTCAAGCTGTGCCAGGGGAGGTTTGGGTTGGATATCAGGAGGAAATTCTTTACAGGGAGAGTAATCAGCCACTGGAATGGGCTGCCCAGGGAGGGGGTGGATTCTCCTTCCCTGGGGGTGTTTAAGAACAGACTGGGTGTGGCCTCAGTGCCATAGTCTGGTAACTGTGGTGGTTGTGGATCAAGGGTTGGACTTGATGATCTCAGAGATCCTTTCCAACCCATCTGATTTTATGACTCTGATTCTGTGACCTTGACCGAAGTGCTCTGGATTGGTGTGTGCCGGGTCAGTGTTGTGGTGGAGCCATTTTGAACTTTTGCCAAGTTCCTTCATTTTCTCACCTAAATTAATAAAAGTACTTCTCGGGAACGAGCCTGTGGCTTGTTCTCTTGACACTGTCTCAAGGTATTAAAAGAGCCCTATATTTGTATTTTAAAGGAAAACTCCTGGCTGAGCCTCCTGGGCTGGGGGAAGGTGTCCCTGCCCGTGGCACGGGGCTCTGGGGGGGGGCTGGGAGGTCCCTTCCCACCCACCCCCCTCTCCCAGGGACACTCTCAGTGCTGCCATCGTGGGGTCCCCCCTCTCCTTCCTTCCCCCTGGGCACTGGGGAGACCCCTTCTCCCCTCCCCACCCCCAGAGCTCAGACCTGCCCTGTCCTCGAGTGTCACCCGACGGTGACAGCGACAGCGACAGTGACAGCGGGGGTGGCTTCACCCAACACTGACCTGTCCCCCTCGCATCCCCCTCCAGCCTCACCGGGACCCCAAACCCCCCTGTCCGGTCCCTGCCGGGGTCTCCGTCACTCACCAGGGTCCCCGTGCGGTGTAAACAGGACCCGTCCCGTCCCGCGTCCCGTTCCCGTTCCCGGGTGAGGGGCGGGGGGGTCTCGGGGGGCTCTGGGTGCTGTAGTTGTTGACCACCATCCCTGTCCCGGCTGTGTCGCAGCTCTGTCGCCTCCGGAGGGTCCTGCTCGACGTTTATACCGTTCCTGGCCCGGCCCCCTCCCCTCCCCTCCCGCCCCTTTCCCTCCCCTCCTGTCCCGTCCGGTCCCGTCCCCTTCCTTTCCGAGAAACGGGGACTCGGGATGGAATCGGGAAAGAGTCTTTGTCGGGGTTTGGTTGCAGAAAGGACGAGCTGAAGGCGAACCCTGCTGGAGGGGGAGGGCGGCCCGAGCCGGGCCGGGAGGTCGGGGATTTGTTTTATAAACCATTGGGGGTTTATAAACCATCGGAGCGACTTCATTGCCGGGCAAAAACTCGCGCTGAAAGCGAAGGGACAGCGGGGAAGGGAAAGCACCAGCCACGAGCAGCGGCAAAACTCCGCGTTCCCACCTTTCCTCTGAGCCCAAA
>NW_020961177.1:0-2455 GCF_003031625.1 Empidonax traillii | reverse complement strand
GGGTCGGGGCTGGGGTTGGTGGGGGGACACAAAACGGGGAGCAGCCGAAATTCGGGAACGCTCCCATTCCACGCTCTGGAGCTCGGCTGACAAACCCAGCCGGGACCAAACGTGGTTTTATGGGATTTCCTGAGGCTGGATGTGCCGGTGTTAAACGAGAGGGGAGGTGGGAAACGCTGAACCTCCCTCAAGGGAGAGCCCTGGAGCGAAGGAAACCCCCAAATCCGCTGGAATTCCGACTGAGCGGACCCATTTCATAACTCTCCCCCCTCCCTTCCCCAGATCCTGCTTTACAATCCTGCCTGCGAATTGTGCGGGCTCGCGGGGGTGGGAGACGATGACTTGGCACAGAATGGAATTTTTTGTGGCGATCAGACACGTGTTTTTTGATGATTTCCCATCTCCTTTGCTCCTTCTCCTCTCCTGTTTTTCTCCCTCTTTTCCGCTGGCTCAGGATTCCCCCCCACCCCACCGCAACTGCTCCGTCCCAGCCATTGTTTTGAGCCACGGGGTGGGCTGAGAGGCCGGAAAGAACCATTATTACATTTTTTTCTGGAGCTGTATTTTTGTTTTGAGCCACAGGGTGAACTGAGAGGCCGGAAAGAACCATTATTAACTTTTTTCTGGAGCTGTATTTTTGCTTTCTTTCTCTCTCTTTCTCCCCCCAGTTCCCTCTTCTCGAGGTCTGGGTGCTTCACGGTCGGCTGGGTTGGGGTTTGCTGAGTGAAACGCTTCGTTTCAACCCAACACTGCCCCTTAAAATTTGCCCAATCCCCCCGATTTTCTGAGCTTTGAAGTTTTGTGGAAGGCAGGAAAAGGGGGGTTGTTTGACCCCCTGAGAAGGGTGTGCTGAGTTCCCCTTTTTAATCCCTCAGGGGATAAAAAACACCCTGAGCCTCTTTAAGGAACTTGGTGGGTGAGTTTGGGGGTTTTATATCCAGGGGGGGCACAGCCCCTGCAGGTGACACATCCAGGGGGTCACAGCCCCTCCAGGTGACACATCCAGGAGTGGGGGGACACTGGGGCCAGCCAGATGACACATCAAGGAGCCTCCAAACCCACCCCTCCCTGATGTCCCTCTCCCACCCCACACCCCCCCCCCCGTGTAAAAGGTGTGTAAAGGGCGTGTAAAAGGTGTGTGAAGAGTGTGTAAACGGTGTGTAAAGAGCATGTACATGGATGTGTAAAGGGCATGCAAAGGGTGTGTAAAGGGGGTGTAAAGGGCATGTAAAGGGTGTGTAAGAGGCGTGTAAAGAGTGTGTAAAAGGTGTGTAAAGGGCACATAAAGGGTGTGTAAAGAGTGTGTAAAGGGGTGTGTAAAGGGGTGCGTAAAGGGTGTATAAAAGGGAATGTAAATGGCGTGTAAAGGGCGTGTAAAGATCACGTAAAGAGCATGTAAAGGGCATGTAAAGGGTGTGTAAGAGGCGTGTAAAGGGTGTTTAAAGTGTGTATAAAGGGCACGTAAGGAGTGTGTAAAAGGGGGTGTAAAGAGGTGTGTAAAGGGCATGTAAAGGGTGTGCAAGAAGCGTGTAAAGGGCATGTTAAGGGGGTGTAAATGGTGTGAAAAAGGCGTAAAAGACATGTAAATGGGCATGTAAAGGGTGTGTAAAAAGTGTGGAAAGGGTGTGTAAAGGGCGTGAAAAGGGTGTGTAAAAGGTGTGTAGATGGCATGAAAAGGACATGTAAGAGTGTGTAAAAAGCGTGTAAAGGGTGTGTAAAAGGTGTGTAAAAAGTCTGTAAGAGGCGTGTAAAAGGTGTGTAAAGGGCATGTAAAGGGTGTGTAAAGAGTGTGTAAGGGGCGTATAAAGAGTGTGTAAAGGGTGTGTAAAAGTTGTGTAAAGGGGGTGCAAAGGGTGTGTAAAAGGGGTGTGTAAAGGGTGTGTAAAAGGGGTGTGTAAATGGTGTGTAAAAGGGGTGTGTAAAGGGTGTGTAAAGAGTGTGTAAAGAGTGTGTAAAGAGTGTGTAAGGGGCATATAAAGACTGTGTAAAAGGGGTGTATAAAGGGTGTGTAAAAGGTGTGTAAAAGATACATAAAAGGGGTGTGTAAAGGGTGTGTAAGGGGCGTATAAAGGGTGTGTAAAAGGGGTGTGTAAAGGGTGTGTAAAAGGGGTGTGTAAAGGGTGTGTAAAAGGGGTGTGTAAAGGGAGTGTAAAAGGGGAGTGTAAAGGGTGTGTAAAAAGTGTGTAAAAGGTGTGTGAAAGGGGTGTGTAAAAGGTGTGTAAAGGGTGTGTAAAGGGTGTGTAAAAGGTGTGTAAAGTCCCCCTCAATGAGCCGCAGCCGCCCCCGATTTCTCTCTTTTATGTTAAAATCATTTTCCAGGAAGATACAAAAATATCCCGGGGGGGGGGAGGGGGAGGGACACCCCCAGGACCCCCCCTCGGGGACAGGGACACGGATGGGGGGAGGGGCTGAGCCCCCCCAACCCCCCCCTGAGCTGGTCAGTGCGGGGGGGGGG
>NW_020961176.1:4201-6748 GCF_003031625.1 Empidonax traillii | reverse complement strand
GGGGAACACGGGACATGGACAGGGAACACGGACACGGGACAGGGAACACGGGACACGGGATATGGACAGGGAACATGAGACATGGAACATGGACACAGGACAGGGAACATGAGACATGGAACATGGACATGGGACACAGACACGGGACACGGAACACGGGACAGGGAACACGGGACACGGAACATGGACAGGGAACACGGACACGGGACACGGAACATGGACACGGACACAGAACATGGACACGGAACATGGGACAGGGAACACGGGACATGGGACACGGACACGGGACAGGGAACATGGACAGGGAACACGGACACGGGACAGGGAACATGAGACACGGAACATGGACATGGGACAGGGAACACGGGACAGGGAACACAGGACAGGGAACATGGACAGGGAACACGGGACACGGGACAGGGAACATGGACACGAGACACGGACACGGGATATGGACACAGACATGGGACACGGACATGGGATATGGACACGGGACACGGGACATGGAACATGGACACAGAACACGGACACAGGACACGGACACAGGACACAGGACACGGAACATGGAACATGGACATGGGACAGGGAACACGGGACAGGGAACACGGGACATGGGACACAGAACATGCACATGGACACGGGATATGGACATGGAACACGGAACATGGGACAGGGAACACGGACATGGGACAGGGAACATGGGACAGGGAACATGAGACATGGAACATGGACACAGGACAGGGAACACGGACATGGAACACGGGACATAGAACATGGACATGGGACAGGGAACACAGGACACGGGACATGGACAGGGAACACGGGACACGGAACATGGGACACGGAACACGGGACACGGAACACGGGACACAGAACATGGGACAGGGAACATGAGACACGGAACACGGGACACGGAACATGGACAGGGAACACAGACACGGGACACGGACACGGGACACGGACACGGGACAGGGAACACGGGACACGGAACATGGACAGGGAACACGGACACAGGACACGGGACACAGGACACGGGACACGGAACATGGGACACGAGATACGGACACGGGACACGGACACGGGATATGGACACGGGATATGGACACAGGACATGGAACACGGACACAGGACAGGGAACACGGGACAGGGAACACAGGACAGGGAACACGGGACATGGAACATGAGACATGGAACATGGACACGGGACACGGACATGGAACATGGACACGGGACAGGGAACACGGGACAGGGAACATGGGACATGGGACACGGGACACAGAACATGGAACATGCATACAGACACAGAACATGAACACGGAACATGAGACATGGGACAGGGACACGGGACATGGACAAGGGAGACGGAACATGGACACAGAACATGGACACGGAACATGGAACATGGACACAGAACATGGACACGGAACATGGAACATGGACACAGAACATGGACACGGAACATGGAACACGGAACATGGACACAGAACATGAACACGGAACATGGAACATGGACACAGAACATGGAACATGGAACACGGAACATGGAACATGGACACAGAACATGGACACGGAACACGGACACGGATCACGGACACAGAACATGGAACACGGAACATGGAACACGGAACATGGACACAGAACATGGAACATGGACACGGAACATGGACACAGAACATGGACACAGAACATGGACAGAGAACATGGACACGGAACATGGACACAGAACATGGAACATGGACACGGAACATGGACACAGAACATGGACAGAGAACATGGACACGGAACATGGACACAGAACATGGAACATGGACACGGAACATGGACAGAGAACGCGGACACAGAACACGGACACGGATCACGGATCAGGCAGGGAAGGGCAGGACAGGCACCCGCAGGGGGTGGGGGGTCAGGCTGGCAGGACAGCAGAAGAAGACAGAAAGGCGCTGGCAAAGCTCGTTTTCCATGCCGGGGATCCCAAAAAAATCACGGATTTGGGGGGAGGGGGAGGAGTCTCCTCCCCTTTTCCCGCCCGCAGGAAGAGGAACGGGAAGCACCGGCGGCCCTGGGAGCCCGGGGGGGGCTTTGGCCTTGGGAATGCCATCCTTGGGAATGCCAGCCCTGGGAATGCCATCCTTGGGAATGTCATCCTTGGGAATGCCAGCCCTGGGAATGCCATCCTTGGGAATGCCATCCCTTGGGAATGCCACCCCTTGGGAATGCCATCCTTTGGCCTTGGGAACCCTTTGGCCTTGGGAATGCCATCCTTGGGAATGCCACCCCTTGGGAATCCAATCCTTGGGCCTTGGGAACCCTTTGGCTTTGGCAATCCCATCCTTGGGAATCCCATCCCTGGCAATCCCATCCTTTGGCCTTGGGAAGCTCCATCCCCCTCCCCCTTCCCGAAGGTGGAAATTCCCAGAGCCCATCCCGGCATTCCCGGAGCCCATCCCGGCATTCCCGGAGCCCATCCCAGCATTCCCAGGAGCCCATCCCGGCATTCCCGGAGCCCATCCCGGCATTCCCGGAGCCCATCCCGGCATTCCCGGA
>NW_020961176.1:0-2231 GCF_003031625.1 Empidonax traillii | reverse complement strand
TTTGGGGATCCCAGGTCATTTTGGGGCATTCCCAGGTCATTTTTGGGGGATCCCAGGTCATTTTGGGGCATTCCCAGGTCATTTTGGGGCATTCCCAGGTCATTTTGGGGCATTCCCAGATCATTTTTGGGGATCCCAGGTCATTTTGGGGCATTCCCAGGTCATTTTGGGGCATTCCCAGGTCATTTTTGGGGATCCCAGGTCACTTTTGGGGCATTCCCAGGTCACTTTTGGGGCATTCCCAGGTCATTTTTGGGGATTCCAGGTCATTTTGGGGCATTCCCAGGTCATTTTTGGGGATCCCAGGTCATTTTGGGGCATTCCCAGGTCACTCAGGGGAGGAAAAGCTGAGTCCTGAGGGAAAAGCAGGAGCCCCGAAGGCTCCTGGGCCGGTGGGGGAGGAGCAAACCCCGGGAATCCCAAAGTGTGATCCGACAGCACCACGCAGTGGGAAGGGCCTGGAATGGCCGTGGGATTGGGACAGGAAAAGCCTGGGATCGCTCTGGGAAGGGATGGGCCAGCAAACCCCTGGGATCCGCTCCAGGAAGGGGCAGATCCCGAGGAATCCCGAGGTGGCCGGGGGAGGGAAGGCCATCCCAGTTTTCCTCAATCCAGGCTCATCCCGGTTTTCCTCAGTCCAGGCCGGAGCTCTGGGAGGTGCCAGGGATTTTGGGGAACCCCTTTTCCCCCCCATATCCAATGGGGATATCCCGGGAAAGCCTCACCTTGGCCTTGCCCTTCCCCCTCCTCTTGGGCGTGTCCTCCTCGTAATCCTCGTCGTCCAAATCGTCCAGGAAATCGTCCGGCTCCAGGATCCGCTGGGAAACACCGGGATGAAAGGTGTGGGGGGGGGGTTATTCCCGTTATTCCCACCCCTGGATCCAGGGGAAAAGGGGGAAAAAGGGGGAGCAGAGGGCTGGGAAGGGGGGCCAAACCCGTTCCAGGGGCGTCAGGAAGGAGCAGGAAAAAAGGGACTTTCTTTCCCCACTTCTGTGGGATGTTTTGATCCCAAAAAAAAAAGTCATGGAAAGGGCTCAACAGGAGCGGGAAAAGCTCCCTGAGGGAGAGCCGGGAAAAAGAGAGAAATCTGGGAATGTTTTGTCCCGCTCCAGGCCCTTCCAGACCTTCAGTGTCTCCCAAAAAAAGCTCTGGAATTCCCATTCTCCTGAATTTCTACAGCCAGAATTCCCTCTTCCCTCAAGCGTTGGCTCCAGAGTCTCTTTTCCCGTGGATTTTGGGATCAGAATCTCCCTCTCCCTTAAATTTTGGGGCCAGCACTTCCCTCTCCCTGAATTTTGGGACCAGAACTTTCCTTTCCCTGAATTCTGGAGCCAGAACTTCCCTCTCCCTGAATTTTGGGACCAGAACTTCCCTCTCCCTGAATTCTGGAGCCAGAAATTCCCTCTCCCTGAATTTTGAAGCCAGCACTTCCCTCTCCCTGAATTTTGGGACCAGGATCCCCTTTCCCCCAGAACTCTGGGGCCAGACACTCCCCCCTCTCCCCGAATTTTCCCTTTCCCTTGGAATTTTCCCAGAAAAATTCCCCCCTTCTCCCAGATTTTTTGGCCTCCAGGACTTTCCCCTCCTGCTGAGTTTTCCCCTCCCTTCCCTGATTTTCCTCCCGGGATCCCTCCCAGCCCCCTCGGGGCAGCGGGAAGGGCTGGGAAAGGTGGGGATTGATCCCAGAATCCCCCGGAATTCCCTGGAATTCCCCGGATCACCTTCCTGGCGCGGCTGTTGGTGACGGGGAACTCTCCCAGGCTGTCGTCGTCCATCCTGGGGTCGGGCAGGGCTCGTTTTTCCAGAGGGTCCGTCCTCAGCAGGGCCTCCAGGCTGCTCCCGTCCTGGGATAGCAGCCCCTCCTTCTTCAGGCTCTGATCCGTGTCTGGGAACAGCAGAAAACACGGATCAGACGGGGTGGGAATGCTGGGATGGGGGGAGATTCCAGCTCAGCCCGCCGGGATCGGGGCTGGGGGGTCCGGCAGGAGCTGCCAGGAGGCTCTTCCGTGGCCTTGGAGCCAATTCCAGAGGCTCCAGGACCGGATCCCATGGAAGGGACCCGGGTTGGAGCAGTTCCTGAGGGAATGAATCCATGGAAAAGGGACCTGGAGCGGTTCCTGAGGGAATGAATCCATGGAAAAGGGACCTGGAGCGGTTCCTGAGGGAATGAGCCCATGGAAAAGGGACCTGGAGCGGTTCCTGAGGGAATGAATCCACGGAAAAGGGACCTG
>NW_020961175.1:4872-6749 GCF_003031625.1 Empidonax traillii | reverse complement strand
TGCAGCATGATTGAGGCCTGCTGATCTTCTGGAGAAAACACATCCCTGATTTTTCAATAATTGCACGGCCCTTCCATGATTTGTTGTGGAAAAAAGCAAGGTGGGATTGGACCCCCCTTCATGAAGAAGCCCCACAACTCCTGATTTTTGAGGCCAACACACACCACTCATTGGGCCCCACACACCAATCCAGCATAAACTGAGGGGGGATTTGCAAGCTCTGGGCTGTCCATACACTGATGGCAGAGAGGACCTGATGGTCCCACCAGGCCTGTAGGGTTTTATTCACTCAGTGTCAAAGATGCCCAAAAATGATATTCTCCCTAGGAAAAGGGCTTATTTGTGGAGAGCACTGATTTTTGGGAAGCAGAAAAAATTGTCCCTCAGCAGTCTCTGATTTGAAGGGGACCCTTTAAGGCCATAAAGCCTGTTTTGACAGGAACCCCACCCTCTGACAGGGTGGCCCAGCCGGCTCCTGTTGGGAAATAGAAGGCTCAAATTGAACATTATTGCACCATCTCTCAGGGAACAGAAGGAGCTCACAAAAATCCTCCCTGACAAGGTGAGGTGACTGTAAATAGCACAGCTGATTCTCCCCCTTCTGTGGTTCAAGGGGCACCCCCACACTCAGAGCAATTGCAGGATGGGGGTTTTCCTGATGCCTCAGCTGAGCAGGAAGGGGCAGTTTGGAAATATCGTGCTGTGGCTTTCCAGGGACATCCAGAAGACAAAACAGTCCCCGAAGGAGAAGGCAGGGCACGGGCAGGAGAATCAGGAGCAGTTTGGAGGGGATTTAACCAGGAAGCTGAACCCTCTGACTCTGTCTATGTTTACAGGGATTCTTTTGCTGTGTTCAGAGGGTGCACTGAGTGGCTCCCCTGCTGGGACAACAGTGACTGGGAAGTGAATGGAATCCCTGCTTGGCAAAAGGGAAAAGGGCAAAAAATTCTTGCTCTAGCAAAGAAAGGGAATTTTTTAGTGGGATGGGCAGCCTCCCATCAGGAAAATGAAACTCCAGCTGGCCACTGGAACAACAAGGAGATGAATGGGCCAGATCAGCCCCTCTAAATGTAACAACCCCCACAGAGAGCTGGCACCGACTGTTAGAACAGTTGCACTTCAAGCCACAGCACACAGGGGCACAGGACCTGTGCAGAGCAGCAGGAACAGGGGATGGGCAGTGATTGGAGAGATGGGCCCCACCTGCACCTCCTCATGTGAGCAGTGCGGAGCCCGACTGGAGTATCACCCTGTAGAACAACCCCATAACACAGAAGAGACAGAAAAGGGCTGTGGGACACTCTTTGACCCATTATATGCACCAGATAGTAAATATACCACAGTTTTTAGTCCCTCCTGGTATGTACAACTGCCTAACATAACAAATATAATTCCAATTAACCAGAAAAAACTTAATGTGGGCATGGTGTGTACAAGCACTTTTTGAATCCGAATTTATAGAACCCAAAGTTACCATGCCTCAGGTCGAAGACATTCCTTTATTCAATTGCTCAAAGGTTATAACATGCAAAGAAGGACCAGGAGATCCTCCAGAAATGTGGTTTTTGCTTAGAATTAGAACATTAATAAGGGACGTGTACTTGTTGGAGATACCCCTCTGAAGGCTGGAGAAATCAGGATGAATCCTGTAACTCAAGCTACAAATATCTTCCCAATCACTGCAGAGTTCCCCGTACCCCCTACTCCATCCACGGGACCCCAAGAAATACTAAACCAAAGATAACCGTCCTTGATTGTGCAGAATGTTAAAAGAACAAGGTGTGTGTGGAATGTTCAATTGATCAGAAACTGAATGCTGGGTAACAATTTATAAAGCTTCGACATCCATTGAGGAGGCACCAACAACAAAGAGAGAG
>NW_020961175.1:0-2114 GCF_003031625.1 Empidonax traillii | reverse complement strand
CACCTCCCATTGCTCTGCCAACCCCCTGGGCCTGCTCTGGGCCCTGCAGGTCCTTGCCCTGCTCCCAAGGGCTCTGGGGGTGCTTCATGCTCAGGCCTTGGGCTTTAGAGCTCAGGGTGGGGATTGGGCAGAACTTTGGCAGGTTTGTTGTTCTGCTGGCAGGGTCTGGTTCATGATTAGGGGAAGAGGGTTTTGGGCTGGGTCAGGATTAAAGCTTGGCTTTTCATACCAACAGTGCAGATTTGGGAATGGGGTGGGCATTGAGTACAAATAAGAGTCTGTAGTTCTGGGTTTGGGCTTTTTCTGACTTGGAATTAGAGCAATGGATTTCTTTCAAGGGGAGGGGCAACACTTTTGTGGAGAGTTGGGGCTTGAGGTTAGAAACAGTGTAATGGTCCATCAGGAGTGTTTGTGCAGTCAGTGTTTCAGCACCCTCAGCATTACCTGAAGCTCAGGTAAATCTTTCCTCTCTTTTGGCCAAGCCCCTCTTTCCTTCCCCAAATATCAAATCTTTTTTGTCCCATTTCCTCCTGATTTCCCACAAACTCTCATCAGGGTGGGCTCAGCTTTGTGATGACCCTGTGCAACCTCATGGAATCAAAGGGGCCATTGTGGCACTGCAGGGCCTCATGGAAAGAAAGAAACACAGGAACACTGTGAAATCTTGTGGAACCAGGGCACCATTTAACATCTGGGGCCTTGTGGAACAAAAGGAACCCTGAAACATTTTGGAACCTGATGGAATCAGGGAGCCCTTGTGTCACTGTGGTGCCTCCTGGAAACAAAGAAACCCTGGGACGCAGTGGAACCTCATGAAATGAAGGGGCCACTGTGACACTACAGGACCTTTTTGGAGCCAAATGGACCTTGGGCCACTGGGGAACCCCATGGAATCAAGGGGTCATTGTGACACTGAGGACACCTCATGGACTCTGGGGACCACTGTGACACTCCAGGGCATTCTGGAGCCAAAGGAACCCGGGGACACTGAGCAGCCTCCTGGAATCAAGGGGCCACTTTGGCACTGCAGGGCCTCATGGAAACCAAACCAAATCCAGGCTTGTCCAGGTCCTGAGGGTGATTCAGAAGGGAGGCAGCAGTGAATTCTCCCTACAGACCTACCATTCCAATGGTCTCTCCCTGCCCTGAAGGTTTCTGGCCATCAGGCTGTAGCTGAGGGGCTTGGGCAGGGCCATGAGGAGGGGGGAGAACAAGGGCTGTGTCCAACTCTGCCAGGAGGGCTGTGCTGGGCCAGGAGGAGGAGGCTGCAGCAAACAGTGGCACTGCTGAGGGGAGAGGAGCAGGGGGAGAGACCTTGTGCCTGCCCACGCTGGGCAGGAGCTGCCCCAGGATGGCAGCTCTGAAGCACTCCCAGCATGTCCCTGGCAACAGCAGGGCAAGACTGGATTTCCAAATCAGGCTGTGAATGCAAAGAGCAGGAGTGTCCTGGTGTCACTGCAGGAGAGTTCCAGCCCTGCAGCAAGGGCACAGAAGAAGTGACCCAGTCCATGCAGTGCCCTCAGAAGATCCCACAGCATCCTGGAGATGCTGTCAGGGAGGCCAGCTCTGCTTCACAAGTTGCCAGCGCCTGTCCCTGCCTGTGCTCAAAGGGCTTCCACCCCCCAGGACTGTGCTCAGAGAGCACTCAGGCCTTCCAGTGAGAAAAGGGGTTCAGGAGGACAGCGTGGAAGTGCAAAGAGCAGCTCTGCAAAGGCCAAGCTCTGCTGCTCCCTGGCAGTGCTGCTGTGCTGGGATTCTTGTGCCCTTGCCCTTTGCAAATCCCCCCTGTCCTGCAGTGTGCTGTCCTTTAGGAACAGATGAGAAGAAGGGTCTTGGACAAAGAAGGCACTGCAGGGTCATTTTTTTCCTTTAAACACTCCGAGATCACAAATCATTATTTATACATCTCTGGGTCAAATTCAATGGGTAGACACTAAATTAAAAGGCAGGTGCCAAAGATTATGCAATTGCACAAAAAATTATTGCAAGAACAACCCAATGACTTCCCCTAAAAACCTGAGAGGGCAAATTGGGCCATTAGTGAGCTCCATTCTGAATGCTACACACCAGAAAACAGGCAGTTTGATTCTTTGGAAAAGCATCCAGTCATCATT
>NW_020961174.1:6454-8777 GCF_003031625.1 Empidonax traillii | reverse complement strand
GACAGTGGCGTCTAAACAGACCCTCTTTCCCTCAAACAATGACTCCACCGGTCACCACAACTGGGCAAAGGGAACCCAAGGGACGGGGGACTGGGGCAAGGCCCGTAAGGCCCCAGGGGGGGAAGGAAAAGCCCAGGGGGGGCAGGAGCATCCCCAGACCTGACTGTACTGAAGTACCCTAGAAACAGAAGTGAACACCCGTGGAGAACCAACCTTTCCCTAAAATCCCGGTACCTATTCACATTTCATATTAATTAATCATTTACTGGTAGCAGTTTTACTTTCATTATGTTATAACTTTTTTATATATTTTTAAATTTATTTTACTCAAGTATAAATGTGAAAACTAGGACTGAAAAAATAAATATGAGCATAGCTCAAACTTACCATGGGTTAAGGCATCTCCTTAACCAATTCTACCTCAAAGCTAGTTTTGAAGTGTTTTGCTTATAATTTAATGTATAATTTTCTTTGAAGTCTATATAGAAAAAACCCCCACATTTATTTACATATATTTTTATATACTTTTGTATATCTTAAAAATCAGTTCTTATTTCATATTAAAAAAGTTTCATTTCAACTTGCTTTCTTATAAAATGAAGGGGGAGATGTAGGGAGTAGGCTTTGGAGACAACGATGTGTTTAATGTTTTATGTTAAGTTCCTGTATTATGTTATTGTACTGTTCCCCTTCCTTGTACCCCTCTTTTCCCCAGGCCCTCGAACCCTGTGTTTCTCTTGGCCAGTTGGTGCTGCATTGCAGTACCACCCTTATATGGCCATTTTTCCCTCATATCAATCTGTTCCTCCCCTTGTTGTCCCTATATGGTTCTAGTTAACATAATCTGCCCTTGTTCCTCCCCAGTTAGTCCCCTTGTTCCAGCAAGTTCTGCTCCTGCCCTATAAAAGGCAGGAGCCCTGTTAATAAAGTGTTCCATTTTGCAGCCAACTTGGAAGTGTCCGAACCCTCTTTCCTATTGAGCCGTCGGGGACGCTGAGGGCCTGGTTTCCCACATGGGTTGGCTTGTGCTCAGTCAGTGCTGTGGGGAATGCTCTGTTCTGGTGGAATGTTGCCCTGTCAACTTTACCCAAGCTCCCTTATTTTCTCTGGGCCCTGCAGGTCCTTGCCCTGCTCCCAAGGGCTCTGGGGGTGCTTCATGGTCAGGGCTTTGGATTTAGAGCTCAGGGTCAGGATTAGGCAGAAGTTTGGGAGGTTTGTTGTTCTGCTGGCAGTGTCTGGTTCATGATTAGGGTTTGGACCTGGATTAGGAATAAAGCTTTTCTTTTCACACAAACAATGCAGGTTTGGGATTGGGGTGGGCATTAGAGGACAAATAAGAGTCTGGAGTTCTGGATTTGGGCTGTGCCTTTAGGGTCAGGCTGAGGTTGGGATTAGAGCAGTGGATTCCTTTCAGTGGGAGGGACAGCACTTTTAGGTTGGGGCTTGAGGTTACAGAGATGATAAAGGTCCATAAGGAATATTTGCACAGTCGGTGTTTCAGCACCCTCAGCATCCCCTGAACCTGGTTTTGCCTCTTCACAATCTTTCCTCGCTGTTGGCCAAGCCCCTCTTTCCTTCCCCAAATATCCAATCCTTTTTGTCCCAGTTCCTCCTAATCTCCCCCAAACTTTCATCTGGGTGGGCTCAGCTTTGTGATGACCCTGTGCACCCTCTGGAATCAAGGGGCCATTGTGGCACTGCAGGGCCTTATGGATGCAAGGCAGCACCGTGACCCTGTGGAATCTTGTGGGACGAAGGGGCTCCTGTGACACTGAGGAATCCCATGGAATCAAGAGGCCATTGTGCCAAGGCATTATGGAGCCCAAGGGACCCTGGGACACTGCAGAACCTGGTGGAAGCAAAGGAACACAGGGACACTGGGAAACCTTGTGGTACCAAGGGGCCATTTTGACACAGGGCAAGCTCATTAAATCAAGGGGTCTCAGTGACACTGAGGGGCCTCCTGGAGCCAAGGGGACCCTGGGACATGACGTGACCTTGTGGAGTTGTCACTCTGTAGAACCCCTTGACAGAACCAAGGGGCCACAGTAACACCGAAGAGTCTCCTGGAACCCCTTGTGCCTGCCCAGAACTCCATGGAATAAAGCAGAGCTGCCGCCTTCCCCCTGCATGGACCAGAGTCACCGGCTCTGCCCAACTTGGACCCCTCTGGAGTCAGCGTGTTCTTGGGCAGCACAACTTAGCTCAGACCAGAGAGTTTCCCGGATTGTGCTTTGCCCCCTCTTTCCCCTGGGTTTGGTTTTTGTTCTTCGTTCATTCAGGGGGAAAGGGGGAGGGAGGCACTTGTTGATCCCTGGTTTTA
>NW_020961174.1:2033-3038 GCF_003031625.1 Empidonax traillii | reverse complement strand
TACAGCCAAGGGGACAAAGCTTAAATATTTCCTGATGCCTCCCAGCCTTGCAAGAGCCCTTGGCAACCCCTTCCACAGGCTCTCCTACACTGTCCCACCCCCAGGCCTGTTTCTCTGCAAGCCATTTCTCTTTCTCACTCTGCTCTCACGAGTCCCCTTCCATCGTTCAGTCCTTTCAGGGGTGCTGTGGCCCCAGGAGATGCTTTTCAAAGCCCAAGGGAAGGTTTCTCTCCCTGTTACATTTTTGCACTGGCCAGATGGACTGCTAAAGGGCGAGTGAGCCTTCCCAACCAATCATTTGCTCTCCAGTCACTGGCCAGCTCATGGAAGGGAACCAGAAAGTTCCGGTGGGTGTGATATTGTCCTTGGAGATCTGTCAGAGTGGCAGTTGGCACACTGGTTGCCCTTTGAGCTGCAGCAACCCCACAAGGGAAGGCTCTTGTGAGGACGCAGGCAAGGGAAACAGCTGTTTAATCTTCTCCCTTCTCCAGCCAGCTCTGCCAAGGGCCCACTGGTTCCAGGATGGGTCCCTGACAGACCCTCACTGGAGTTGTTCTCTGCCAAGGATGAACGGAGACTCCAGGCCAGTCCCAACAGGGAGCCTTGGCCACTCCTTCCCAGCCAGACCATCCTCAGCTTCCAACACAAACAGTCCATGGGATCCTCTCATCCCTCCAGAAAAAAAGATGGATTCTGCCCCTTTGTCATTGGATTTTTCAGAGCTCACTCTGCACCAGTGCCCACAAGAGATTTATGTTTGTGTGCAGCTGATGGGCCAAACCACTGATCCCACACATCCCAGGAACCCTCAGTATCCCTTTCTGAGGCCGAGCTGCCCCTGCTCCTGCTCAGAGTATTGATTTCTGGGGTTTGTTATTGCAAAAGTGAGACCAGCCCTTCTCCTCTGCCCAACAGACACTGGAGCAGGAGTTGTCCTGCAGAAATGCTTTTGGCCTTTGGTTTTCCTTCCAGTTTCTGGACCTGAGCTTCCAGTCTCCAGGGAGG
>NW_020961174.1:0-1018 GCF_003031625.1 Empidonax traillii | reverse complement strand
ACCCTGCGGACAGTTCCTTAACTCCTGTCAGGATGAATTCAGCACACTAATGATGTCATGGCACGTGTGCATCTGGGCAATAATCCCCCACTGGCACACTCTGCCAGTCTCTAAGAAATGGGGCACAAAGCAGAAACGGTCCAGAGGAAAATCTTCCCAGGCACTGCTGCCTCCCTGGGCAAGTTCCAGGGCAAACAAGCAAGGCGGTTGCCTGGAATGCTTCCCCGGCTGCCTCACAACAGATCTGTTCTGTCTCCACAGTGTTCCAGAGAGAGAATTATTTTCCAGTCCCACGAGCTGCTGGATGGATTTGGAAGTGGATGGAGATTGGGAAGCACAGCTTGAATGGCTGTGGCACATATCAGACAGAGAATGAGTTTCCAGAGGAAGCATGGCACCCCGTTTGAAGAGCAACAGGGGATTGGGAGACGTAGGATCCACCTCAAGAAGTGGGACACAGGTGTTTGAGGCAACCTGGGAAGGAGGGATTTAAACTCAGAAAGACATGGGAAGGGCAGAATTCTGGAGACCACCCAGGCAGCAAGACAAGGCTCCAGTGGGGAAACTTCCAGGACAATCCAGCAACCCCAAGGCCTGACAAAGGGGTGTCCTCTAGCAGCCCTCCTGGCAAACAGACCCTCTCCAACCTCCATTCCAGGGGCAGCTGCCCCGTGCAGGAACCTGGATGGATGGGGAAGGTGGCTGGATCCATGATGCAGGCAGGATGGACTCTGTGCCAGGGCTGGGCTTGTGGCCAGGGCTGGGGTCTGTGCTCAGCCGGGATTTGCCCTCTCGGGGAGGGCGCAGGGAGGAGTCCCAGAAGGGATAAACGTGCTCCTCCCCTTGTGCAGCCTCACCCAGCGCTCCCCAGGGCGAGAGGAAGATGAAGGTCGCTGTGCTCAGCGTGGCCCTGCTCTTCATCATCCTGCTGAGCCCCCCGGCAGATGCCTGGATGGGTTTCCCTTCCCGCCAGGATCACTCCAGGGATGGATTCAGGGATGGGCTCAGGGACGGGTCT
>NW_020961173.1:4873-6760 GCF_003031625.1 Empidonax traillii | reverse complement strand
CAGAAATATGGTCAGGGTAGAAGGATAAGGTAGAACTGCCACATGTGGCACGGTGGTCTCAGCTCTCTCCAGGCCGGCACAGTTCCAGTCTCCGGTGGCAGGCAGGCAGCACGCGGTGGCGGAGAAAAGGGGAGGGGAGGTGGGCAGAGATTCTCGGCTACAGTCACCAGTTCTTCTCCCTTTCCTCTCCCTGATTTTCTGAAATTTGTCCTCAACTTTTATAGTGTTCAAAGGAGGTTGAACGTGGTTTCTTGGCACGTAGCCAGTTCAGATGTTGGAGGAGATATGATAATCATAAACAATGGCAGGATCTTTTGGCAGGAAAAGTCCTGTGGAAAGTCCTGGTGGGAACTTCTGGCAGAGAGCTGACAGAGAATGTTTGATAGGAAGATTCTGACAGGCAGAAACAGTTTTGACATTTCTGTATTATCTGTGTGTTACAGATGGTTGTCATGGTAAGCGATGTAACTGGGAATGCATAATGGTTACCATGGTGATGGACCCTGGTGATGGGAATGCATAATGATTGCCATGGTAACTGACTAGCAATGGGAAAGTGTGATGGTTGCCATGGTAACCGACTTCACAATCAGAATGCATAATGGTTGTCATGTTAACTGACCCCAGCAATGTAAATGCTCAATGGTTGCCATGGTAACTGGAGTTAACAATAATGAATGCATAATTGTTGCCATGGTAACTGGAGTATCAATGAGAATGCATAATGGTTGCCATGGTAACTGAGGTATCAATGGGACTGCAGAATGATTGCCATGGTAACCAACCATAACAATGGGAATATGAGTTTCCATGGTAAGCGACAAAACAATGGGAATGCACAATGGTGGCCATGGTAACAGAGGTCACAATGAGACCGCATAATGGTTGCCATGGTAACTGAGGTCACAATGAGACTGCGTAATGGTTGCCATGGTAACCGCTCTTAGATATGAGAATGCATAATGGTTGTCATGGTAATCAGAATAACAATGAGAATTCATAATGGTTGCCATGGTAACCAACGTAACAATAAGAATGCACAACGGTTACCACGGGAACTGGCATAAGGATTTGAATGCACAATGGTCTCATGGTTACTGACATAACAATAATAATGTATAATGGTTGCTGTGGTAATCGACCTAAAGAATGAGACTCCAAAATGGTGTCCATGGTAACGACATAACAATGCATAATGGTTGCCATGGTAACAGTGTAACAATGCAACTGCATAATTGTTGCCATGGTAACTGACCTCACAATAGGATTGCATAATGGTTGCCATGATAACCGATGTAACAATGAGAATGCATAATTGTTGCCATGGTAGGTGACGTAATGACCAGAATGCAAAATGGCTACCATGGTAACCGACATAATTAGGATGCAAAATTATTGAAATGGTAAGCGATGTCACAATGAGAATGCACAGTGGTTGCCAGGGTAACCGGCATAACAATGAGAATGCATAATGGTTGCCATCGTAATAATGTAAAAATGAGAATGCATTATGGTTGCCATGGTAACTGCATAACAATGAGAATGCATAATGATTGCCATGATGTAAGGGGGATACTTTTTATTTAGATGATCAATCGAGCATAGAGGGGCGAGAAAGTGATTATATTTGCATGTGAAACCAGCCAGTGTTGTACAATGTAACTTTATTGCACAAGTTCACTGTAGGGCCCATTGTTACTTTAGCAAAGTCAACTGGATGTCCCCCATTATCAGAGCTGAGCTCCTCCTTGGCTTGGCTCCACTCTGCAAGAGAGATACAAATCCCCTTGGAACACAATGGGACAGGTCGTCCCTAGGGCTGAGGAAGGTGATGGAGAGGAAGATGATGTGGGCAGGGGTCGTTGGCCCCTTGCCCTCCAGTGGGGC
>NW_020961173.1:0-1263 GCF_003031625.1 Empidonax traillii | reverse complement strand
GACTGCATAAGGCCAGGGATAACATCACAGAGATATCAGTGACATCATTGGTGACACTGGTGACATCACAGTGACATCGATGACATCAGTGGGGACATTGGTGACTTCACAAGAACAAGGGTGACATTACAGAGACAGCAGTGACATCATCGGGGACATTGGTGACACCACAGGGGACAGTGGTGACATCACACAGACATGGGTGATATCACTGGGGACCAGTGACATCCCAGGGGACTGGTGACAAGAAAGGGACAGTTGTGATGTCACAGGGACATCACTGACATCAAAGGCGTCTGGTGGCATCATAGGGACATGGTGCCACCCTGAGGACAACAGTGACATCATTGGTGACATCACTGGTGACATCATAGGGACATTGGTGACATCATTCAGGACAAGTGACATCGCAGGGGACTGGTGACAAAAAAAGACAGCCCTGATGTCACAGGGAAATCAGTGACAACACGAGGACATGGAGCCACAGCTTAGGGAAGTGGTGACATCACAAAGACAACAGTGATGTCACTGAGGACCAGTGACATCACAGGGGACTGTTGACAACAAAGGGACAGCTGTGATGTCACAGGGACATTGCTGACATCACAGGGGACATTGATGGCTTCACAAAGACAGGGGTAACATCACAGAGACACCAGTGACATCATCGGGGACATTGCTGACATCACAGGGACATTTGTGACATCCTTGGGGACCAGTGACATCACAGGGGACTGTTGACAGGAAAGGGACAACCCTGATGTCACATGGACATCAGTGCCTTCACAAGGACAGCGTTGACATTATAGACAAAGCAATGACATCATCGGGGACATTCCTGACATCACAGGGGACAAAGGCTACATCACTGGGGAACAGTGACATCACAGGGCACCGATAACAACAAAGGGACAGCAGTGATGTCACAGCAACATCTGTGACATCACTGGGACATAGTGCCACTTCTGGGAACAGTGGTGAGATCACAGAGGCAGCAGTGACATCATTGGGAATACTGTTGACGTCACAGAGGACAGTGATGACACCACAGAGACACCAGTGAAATCAACGGGGACATCTGTGACATCACAGCCAACATCGGTTACTTCACAAGGTAAAGAGTGACATCACAGAGACACCAGTGACATCATTGGTTACACTGGTGACATCACAGAGACATCAGTGACATCACTGGGGACCAGTGACCTCATAGGGGACTGGTGAAAACAAAGGGACAGTTGTGATATCACATGGCTATCGGTA
>NW_020961172.1:4928-6760 GCF_003031625.1 Empidonax traillii | reverse complement strand
GTGTAGCCCTCGAAGGTGAGGTTGCGGCGCAGGCGGCACACGTAGAGCCCGGCGTGGGCGTGGCCCACCTCGCTCAGCCGCACCGACAGGTCCTGCAGGTCCCGCGTGCCCCTCGAGCCGTTCCAGCTCAGCACCCCCAGGAAAGGGCCCGGGGCCACCCAGGGCTGCTCCTCCTCGGGGCTGTAGTGCAGGATCTGGGCGCGAGAAACCAGTTAAAACCAGTTAAAAAGCAATATAAAGTCGATATCTCTCTGTCGCCACCCGGTGGTCACGTTGGGAATTGCAGCCTCTCATCAATTGTTCCCAGTAGCTCCCAGTAGCTCCCAGTAGCTCTTAGTAACTCCCAGTATCCCCCAGTAGCTCCCAGTAGTTCCCAAGTGTCTCCCCAGTAACTCCCAGTACAGCCCCAGTAGCTCCCAGTATCCATCAGTCTCTCCCCAGTGTCTCCCAGTATCCCCCAGTAGCTCCCCAGCACCCCCAGGAAAGGGCCCGGGGCCACCCAGGGCTGCTCCTCCTCGGGGCTGTAGTGCAGGATCTGGGTGCGAGAAACCAGTTAAAACCAGTTAAAACCAGTTAAAACCAGTAAAAAATCAATATAAAATCGATATCTCTCTGTCGCCACCCGGTGGTCACGTTGGGAATTGCAGCCTCTCATCAATCGTTCCCAGTAGCTCCCAGTAGCTCCCAGTATCCCCAGTAACTCCCAAGTAGCTCCCAGTATCCCCCAGTAGCTCCCAGTATCCCCCAGTAACTCCCAATATCTCCCAGTAGCTCCCAAGTCTCTCCCCAGTGTCTCCCAGTACAGCCCCAGTAGCTCCCAGTATCCATCAGTGTCTCCCCAGTGTCTCCCAGTATCCCCCAGTAGCTCCCCAGTGTCTCCCAGTATCCCCCAGTGTCTTCCAGTATCCCCCAGTAGCTCCCCAGTGTCTCCCAGTATCCATCAGTGCCTCCCCAGTGTCTCCCAGTATCCCCCAGTAGCTCCCAGTATCCATCAGTGCCTCCCCAGTGTCTCCCAGTATCGCCCAGTGTCTCCCAGTATCCCCCAGTGTCTCCCAGTATCCATCAGTGTCTCCCCAGTAGCTCCCAGTATCCCCCAGTGTGTCCCCAGTAGCTCCCAGTATCCCCCAGTAGCTCCCCAGTGTCTCCCAGTATCCATCAGTACCTCCCAAGTGTCTCCCCACTATCTCCCAGTATCCCCCAGTAGCTCCCAGTGTGTCCCCAGTAGGTCCCAGTATCCCCCAGTAGCTCCCAAGTCTCTCCCCAGTGTCTCCCAGTATCCCCCAGTGTCTCCCAGTGTCCATCAGTGCCTCCCCAGTGTCTCCCAGTATCCCCCAGTAGCTCCCCAGTGTCTCCCAGTAGCTCCCAGTCCCCTCCCAGTTGTTCCCAGTCCATCCCAATCCCCTCCCAGTCCATCCCAGTTTATCCCAGTGCCCCCAAATCTGCTCCCAGTGGCTCCCAGTCCATCCCAGTTTATCCCAGTCCCCTCCCAGTCCATCCCAGTGCCCCCCCAATCCCCTCCCAGTCCATCCCAGTCCCCATCTCATCCCTCCTTTATCACCCTCCGATTCCCTCCCAGTCCATCCCAGTTTACTCCAGTTTATTCCCATCCCCTCCCAGTTTATCCCAGTCCCTCCCAGTCCATCCCAGTTCATCCCAGTGTCTCCCAGTCCATCCCAATCCCTTCCCAGTCCATCCCAGTCCCCATCTCATCCCTCCTTTATCACCCTTCGACTCCCTCCCAGTCCATCCCAGTTTATCCCAGTGCCCCCAAATCTGCTCCCAGTCCCTCCCAGTCCATCCCAGTTTATCCCAGTGCCCCCAAATCCGCTCCC
>NW_020961172.1:0-3686 GCF_003031625.1 Empidonax traillii | reverse complement strand
TTCCAATCCCCTCCCAGTTTATCCCAGTGCCTCCCAGTCCATCCCAGTTTATCCCAGTGTCTCCCAGTCCATCCCAATCCCTTCCCAGTCCATCCCAGTCCCCATCTCATCCCTCCTTTATCACCCTTCGACTCCCTCCCAGTCCATCCCAGTTTATCCCAGTGCCCCCAAATCTGCTCCCAGTGGCTCCCAGTCCATCCCAGTTTATCCCAGTGTCCCCAAATCTGCTCCCAGTGGCTCCCAGTCCATCCCAGTCTCCTCCCAGTCCATCCCAGTGCCCCCCAATCCCCTCCCAGTGCCCCTTTATCACCCTCCCACTCCCTCCCAGTTTATCCCAGTGACCCCAAATCTGCTCCCAGTTTCTCCCAGTGATTCCCAGTTTGCCCCAGTTTGTCCCAGTGACCTTCTGGAAGTGGGGGGCCCCCTCAGGCCTGAAGAACCACTCGCTCTCGGCCTCGGCGGGGGTCTCGCTGCGCCGTTTGCAGGCGATGCAGAGGAGGCGGAACGGGGCCCCCAGCACGGCCTCGGTGCCCGACGCCACCTCCACACAACCCCCCTGGGCCCCCAAAACTAGAGTTTTGGGGGGAAAAAGGGAAAAAAAAGGGTTTGGAATTAAAAAATGGAATTTTGGGGGAACTTCGGTGAAATTTGGGTGAAAATCGGTGAAAATTCGGTGAAAATTCGGTGAAAATTCGAGGAAAATTCACATAAAATTCACAAAAAATTCGCTCAAAATTCACTCAAAATTCATCCCAAATCCAACAAAAATTCACTCAAAATTTACAGAAAATTCGTATAAAATCCACCCCCCAAATTTGCCCAAAATGTCCTCAAAATCCAACCAAAAATTCGCATAAAATTAATGTAAAAGTCGCTCAAAAGTCACCCCAAAATTCACCCCAAAAGGCGTAGAAAATTCGCTCCAAATTTACACAAAATTCAACAAAAAATCACCCTCAAAATTTGCACAAAATCCGCCCCAAAATTCACCCCAAAATCTCAAAAAAATTCACGTAAAATTTACTTAAAATTCAACCAAAATTTCCCCCAAAATTCAACCCCGAATCCACCCAGCACGGCCTCGGTGCCCGACGCCACCTCCACACAACCCCCCTGGGCCCCCAAAACTGGAGTTTTGGGGGGAAAAAAGGAAAAAAAAGGGTTGGAAATGAAAAAATGGAATTTTGGGGAATTTCGGTGAAATTCGGGTGAAAATCGGTGAAAATTCGGTGAAAATTCGGTGAAAATTCACATAAAATTCACAAAAAATTCGCTCGAAATTCACCCAAAATCCAACAAAAATTCACTCAAAATTCACTCAAAAACCAACAAAAATTCACTCAAAATTTACAGAAAATTCAAATAAAATTGACCCCCAAAATTCACCCAAAATGTCCTCAAAATTCAACCAAAAATTCGCAAAAAATTAATGTAAAAATCGCTCAAAAATCACCCAAAATTCACCCCAAAAGGCATAGAAAATTCGCTCCAAATTTACACAAAATTCAACAAAAAATCACCCCCAAAATTTTGGGGGAATTTTGGTGAAATTTGGGCGAAATTCGGTCGAAATTTGAGCAAAATTCGAGCAAAAATTTGCATGAAATTTGAGTAAAATTCGCTCGAAATTCACTCAAAATTCACCCCAAATCCAACAAAAATTCACTCAAAATTTACAGAAAATTCAAATAAAATTGACCCCCAAAATTCACCCAAAATGTCCTCAAAATTCAACCAAAAATTCGCAAAAAATTAATGTAAAAATCGCCCAAAAGTCACCCCAAAATTCACCCCAAAAGGCACAGAAAATTCGCTCCAAATTTACACAAAATTCAACAAAAAATCACCCTCAAAATTTTGGGGGAATTTTGGTGAAATTTGGGCGAAATTCGGTTGAAATTTGAGCGAAATTCGAGCAAAAATTTGCATAAAATTTGAGTAAAATTCACTCAAAATTCACTCAAAATTCATCCCAAATCCAACCAAAATTCACTCAAAATTTACATAAAATTCGTATAAAATTCACCCCCCAAATTCACCCAAAATGTCCTCAAAATTCAACCAAAAATTCGCAAAAAATTAATGTAAAAATCGCTCAAAAGTCACCCCAAAATTCACCCCAAAAGGCACAGAAAATTCGCTCCAAATTTACACAAAATTCAACAAAAACTCACCCCAAAATTTTGGGGGAATTTTGGTGAAATTTGGGCGAAATTCGGTCGAAATTTGAGCAAAATTCGAGCAAAAATTTGCATGAAATTTGAGTAAAATTCACTCAAAATTCACTCAAAATTCACCCAAAATCCAACAAAAATTCACTCAAAATTTACAGAAAATTCATATAAAATTCACCCCCCAAATTCACCCAAAATTTCCTCAAAATTCAACCAAAAATTCGCAAAAAATTAATGTAAAAATCGCTCAAAATCCACCCGAAATTCAAGCAAAATTCACCCCCAAAATCTCAAAAAAATTCACATAAAATTCACTCCAAATTTACAGAAAATTCACCCCAAAATTCACAGAAAATTCGTATAAAATTCACTCCCAAAATTCATCCAAGATCTCAAAAAAATCACGTAAAATTCACGTAAAATTCAACCAAAATTCACGTAAAATTCAGATAAAATTCCACCCCAAATTCACCCCCAAAATTCAACCAAAATTCAACCAAAATTTCCTCAAAATTCAACCAAAAATTCGCATAAAATTCATATAAAATTTCCTCAAAATTCAACCAAAAATTCGCATAAAATTCATATAAAATTTGCTCAAAATTCAACCAAAAATTCACGTAAAATTCATATAAAATTTCCTCAAAATTCAACCAAAATTTCATGTAAAATTCATATAAAATTTGCTCAAAATTCAACCAAAATTTCACATAAAATTCATATAAAATTTGCTCAAAATTCAACCAAAATTTCACACAAAATTCATATAAAATTTCCTCAAAATTTAACCAAAAATTCGCATAAAATTCACATAAAGTTTGCTCAAAATTCAACCAAAATTTCACGTAAAATTCATATAAAATTTCCTCAAAATTTAACCAAAAATTCGCATAAAATTCGTATAAAATTTCCTCAAAATTCAACCAAAATTTCATGTAAAATTCATATAAAATTTGCTCAAAATTCAACCAAAAATGACATAAAATTCATATAAAATTTGCTCAAAATTCAACCAAAATTTCACATAAAATTCATATAAAATTTCCTCAAAATTCAACCAAAATTTCACACAAAATTCATATAAAATTTGCTCAAAATTCAACCAAAATTTCACGTAAAATTCGTATAAAATTTGCTCAAAATTCAACCAAAAAATGACATAAAATTCATATAAAATTTGCTCAAAATTCAACCAAAAAATGACATAAAATTCATATAAAATTTGCTCAAAATTCAACCAAAATTTCACGTAAAATTCATATAAAATTTGCTCAAAATTCACCCAAAATTTCACATAAAATTCACCCAAAATTCACCCAAAATTCACCCAAAATCCACCCAAAATTCACCCCAAATCCACCCAAAATTCACCCAAAATTCAACCAAAATTTCCCCCAAAATTCAACCAAAACTGGGGGGGGAGGGGGGGTCCAAAGTGACATTTTGGGGGTCCAAAGTGACATTTTGGGGTCCAAAGTGACATTTTGGGGGTCCCAAGTGACATTTTGGGGT
>NW_020961171.1:0-6762 GCF_003031625.1 Empidonax traillii | reverse complement strand
ATCGCGCTGGAGCCCGAGGCCGCCTCCATCTACTGCCGCAAACTGCGGCTGCACCAGCTCATCGAGCTCAGCGCCCGCCCCCCCTCCAACGGCCTGGAGCCCCCCCACATCGACTCCAGCTTCAGGCAGGGTGAGCACAGGGACCCCGGGGGGCTGGGGCAGCAGGGGGAGCGGGCAGGGGCACAGGGAGAGGACAGGGACCCAGGGAGTGGGCAGGGACCCAGGGAGTGGGCACAGATCCAGCTGCACATTCCAGGTTTGGAGGGTCCATCTGTTGTCATGACTGATCACTAGAGACCCCCCCATCCCCAGAGGCCCTCTCTCCTCTCTGGGATCCAGAACTGGCACCTCAAGCCCTTGCCAGAGTCTGATCCCCCTCTCAATCCCTCTTTTCCACTTTCCCATCTCCTTTTCCCTATCACTTCCCTTTTCTGGTACTTTATCAAATCCAGCAAAATCCCAGCCTGGGGATTCCCTCCCACAGCATCACCCAGGGATGGGGTGAATGAGGCTGTGAGGGGAGAACCCCGTGCCCAGGGGGCCTCTCCCCTCCCTGGCAGCCCCGGGAAGCCCCAAATTCCCTTTTCCCCCTCCCCAAATCCCCATGGCCAGGGCACATGAAGGCTGCTTTCCTGGGAAGCCCCCCAGCCGTGTGCCCCCCCTGCCACCCTGGGCCACCTCCAGGGAATGTCCCCCCCTCCCGGGTGGGAGCCTTGGGGTCCCCTCACTCCAGCCACAGAGCTGGGGCTTTACTGGGACAGCACCAGTTTGCCCAGTTGGGACCGGATGTGCCGTGGTCACAGCCTGGTCCCAGGTGGAAATTTGGGGTCCCCTCAGATTTATGGGGGTGCCTGAGCTGCTCCCAGGGTAAGGAATTGGTGTGCCCTGGCCATCCCGGCGTGCCAAAAATATCCCGGGACAACCGCACCTCCTCCGATGGGTCCCGGCCCTTCCGGGCGGCTTTGATGTCCCTGGGACTGGGGGAGGGGGCGCAGGAAACCCCACCCGGGCTGGGGGGCACGGGGGGTGGCATGGCGGGTGGGCACGGGGGGTGGGATCCCGGCAGGACACCGGGCAGGCCGGATCAGCCCCCCGCGTGGGGCCGGGCGGCGTGGGGATACCGACAGTGGGAGCGGCCACCAGCGCTCCCGGTACAGCCCCTCACGGGGCTCGGCAGGGATCCCACGGCAGGGGGGTGTTCCCGGGGGCACGGGGGTGCTCCCGGTCCCACTGCAGACCCCTGGCTCTGCTCGCAGCCCGGGAGCAGCTCCGGCGGTCCCGGCACAGCCGCACCTTCCTGGTGGAGTCGGGCGTGGGGGAGCTGTGGTCGGAGATGCAGGCAGGTATGAGGGGGACACGAGCGGGGACCCCCACGGTGCTGTCCCACCCTCGGAGCCACCCTGGGCAAGGGGACGGGGGGCTGGAGGTCCCCTCTGTGTCAGAGCCCCCACCAAGCACCCGAGGGTGCCCCTGCCAGGGGGGTGACACGGCTCCGATCTGGCCCTTGACCCCCCAGATGATGCCGGGGAGGGCGGGACCCCTCTGCCACCATCCCATCCCATCCCATCCCATCCCATCCCATCCCATCCCATCCCATCCCATCCCATCCCATCCCATCCCATCCCATCCCATCCCTTCGTCCCTCCGCCCTCCCAGCCCCTCCAAACTCCTCCAGCTGTTTTTGGGGAAAAAACACCCCCAAATCCACATATTTTGGTTCGAGCTGCGTTTTCCCGGGGAAGGGGCAGCCCTGCGTCCCTGTGGCCGCTCCCAGCCCAAGGGCGGGTGCTCCGAGGGGTCACCCCGGGGCTGGGGGGGACCAGGACCCCCACCCGGCCGCTGTGCCCCCCCGCAGGTGACAGGTACATCGTGGCGGACTGCGGCGGGGGGACGGTGGATTTGACCGTGCACCAGATCGAGAAGCCGCAGGGGACGCTGAAGGAGCTGTACAAAGCCTCGGGTGGGCTGAGGACCCCAAGCCCACCCCAAAAACCCCCCGGCACGCCCCGCCCGTCGCCGGGGGTCGTGTCTGGGGATGTGGCACCACCCGGTGGCGACGGCGAGAACTGCGGGGGGGACAGAGGGGACACGAGTGGGGACGGGGGGACAGAGGAGCTGGACTAGGAGGGGAGGAAGTGGGACAGGAGAGAGGATTGGGGGGTTCAGGTAATACAGGGGAGCTGGATTGGGGGGTTCAGGTAATACAGGGGAGCTGGATTGGGGGGTTCAGGTAGGACAAGGCACTGGGTTATGGGGACACAGAGGGACAGGGGTCTGGGGTGGAAGGGGATAAGGTGGGAGCAGGGTTCAGGTGGGACCAGGATCCTGGGTTATGGGGTGATGGGGGGCTGGGCTGGGGGGGCTCAGGGTGCTGGGGTGATGGGATCGAGTCCTGGGCAGGGGCTCCCCCGTGTCCCTCCACGCTGATCCCCTGCGGCAGAGCCCCGGTGGGACTGCGGGTTGGGGACTGCATGGAGAGTGGCCTGGAGTTGGCCAGGTGATGCTGGGGGGCTCTGGGGACATGGGGATGGGCCCCATGGGGATGGGGGAGACATGGGGACATGGAGATGGGGTACATGAGTGCCACGGGGCCACTGTCTGACTCAGCATCCGCCACCCTTTGTCCTCAGGGGGTCCCTACGGGGCCGTGGGGGTGGACCTGGCGTTCGAGAAGCTGCTGTGCCAGATCTTCGGCGAGGATTTCATCAGCACGTTCAAGGCGCGGCGCCCCGCGGCCTGGGTGGACCTGACGATCGCCTTCGAGGCGCGGAAACGCGCGGCGGCCCCGTCCCGCTCCAGCCCCCTCAACATCTCCCTGCCCTTCTCCTTCATCGACTTCTACCGCAAACACCGCGGCCACAACGTGGAGACCGCGCTCAGGAAGAGCAAGTGAGGGCGCGGGAGGGGCGGGGGGGACTCGGGGACCCCCCCGGGGGGGAAGAGGGACGGGGAGGGGCATGAACTGGGGAGGGGGAGAGGGAAAGAGCAGGGGGTGGGCTGGGGGGGACAAGGTGGGACAGGGGTGGTGGGCTGGAGGGTCTCAGGCGGAATGGGCTTCAGGTGGGATGGAGTGCTGGGCTGGGGGACTTCAGGTGGGAGAGGGAGTCAGGTAGGACAGGGATAGTGGGTTGGGGGATGACCAGGTGGGACCCCCCCGGTAGAGGCCCCCCCAGACCCTCTGTCCCTCCCCAGTGTGAACTTCGTGAAGTGGTCGTCCCAGGGGATGCTCCGGATGTCCCCCGAGGCCATGAATGAGCTCTTCCAGCCCACCATCACCCACATCATCCAGCACATCGGTGCGTCTGCGCCGGGATCCCTGTCCCGGGGAGCCTCCCTGATCCCGATCCTGGGACCCCCTCTGTCCCTGGGACCCCTCCTATCCTTGGAACCCCCTTGTCCCTGTGAGCTCTCCATCCCTGAAACCACCCCATCCCTGGAACCTCTCCCATCCCTGGGAACCCTCCCATCCCTGGGAACCCCTTCCACTCCTGGGACCCCCTGTCCCTGTGATCCCCTTCCATCCCTAGGACCCCCCATTTCTGGGAGCACCCCATCCCTGGGGCTTTCCCTGTCCCCACGAGCCCTCCATCCCCGGAACCTCTGCCCTCCCTGGAACCTCTCCCATCCCTGGCACCTCTCCCATCCCTGGCACCTCTCCCATCCCTGGCAGCCCCCAGTCCCCGGGACCCCCTCACCCCTCAGCTTCCCCAGGGCAGCCCCAAAGGGGCTCATGTCCCGACCCCTCTCCCCCCAGACTCGCTCCTGCAGAAGCCGGAGGTGCAGGGGGTCAAGTTCCTGTTCCTGGTGGGGGGCTTCGCCGAGTCTCCGGTGCTGCAGCGGGCGGTGCAGGCGGCCTTCGGCGCCTCGTGCCGCGTGGTGGTGCCGCAGGACGTGGGGCTCACCATCCTCAAGGGGGCCGTGCTCTTCGGCCTCGACCCCTCGGTGGTGCGGGTGCGCCGCTCGCCCCTCACCTACGGCGTGGGCGTCCTCAACAAGTTCGTGGAGGGGAAGCACCCGCGGGAGAAGCTGCTGGTCAAGGAGGGCAGGAACTGGTGCACCGACGTCTTCGAGAAGTTCGTGTCCGTGGACCAGTCGGTGGCGCTGGGGGAGGTGGTTCAGCGCAGCTACTGCCCCGCGCGGCCCGGCCAGCGCCGCACCCTCATCAACATCTACTGCAGCGCCCGCGACGACGTGCTCTACATCACCGACCCCGGCGTGCGCCACTGCGGCACCATCAGCCTCCAGCTGGACGGGGACGGCGGGGACGCCGCCGCGCGGGGCCGCAGGGAGATCCGCGCCAGCATGCAGTTCGGGGACACCGAGATCAAGGTCACCGCCGTGGACACCCGCACGGCCCGCACGGTGAGAGCCACCATCGACTTCCTGTCCAACTGAGAGCCCTGGCACTGCCATCATCACTGCCTGTCCAGCTGAGAGCCCTGGCACTGCCACCATCACTGCCTGTCCAGCTGAGACAGCCTGGCACTGCCACCATCACTGCCTGTCCAACTGAGACAGCCTGGCACTGCCACCATCGACTTCCTGTCCAACTGAGAGCCCTGGCACTGCCACCATCACTGCCTGTCCAGCTGAGACAGCCTGGCACTGCCACCATCACTGCCTGTCCAGCTGAGAGCCCTGGCACTGCCACCATCACTGCCTGTCCAACTGAGAGCCCTGGCACTGCCACCATCAACCAGGACCTGCCACCATCAACCTCTTCTCCAGCTGACCCCCTGTCATTGTGGGGACCCCTAGGACCTGCCACCATCAACTTCCTCCCCAGATGAGACTCCCTGTCGCTGTGGGGACCCTGAGGATCTGCCACCCACTTGGTCACTCCCGCTGAGACCCCCCCTCCCCCTCAGCAGGACCTGACCTGCTACCGCTGATTTCTCTCACATCTGAGACCCCCAGGAGCTGCCACCATCAACCTCCTCTCCAGCTGAGACCCCCACTGCTGTGGGGACCTTGGGGCCTGCCCAGCTGAGACCCCCTGTCATCAGGGGACACCCAGGACCTGCCACCCGCTCCGCCCTCTCCAGACGAGCCCCCCTCCCCAAGGACCTGCCACCCCCTCTGGACCCCCCAGCCCTGCTCTGGGACCCCCGTGGATGAAAAGGGCCGGACAGAGGGGACACTGATGGCCCTGGACCCCCTTGTGTCCCCCTCCCCTGGGACACCCCAAAAGTGCTGCCGGGGAACGTGGCACCGAGACCCTCTCCCTCCAGTGGGGTCTGATGGGGGGGGGTTGCATTTCCAACGGGGGGTGCAGGGTGCCCCAAACACAGGGAAGGACCACCATGGAGCCCCCCGGACACCACGGCCCCCCTTCCTGTGTTTATATATATATGTATATGTTACATGTCCCCAACACTCCCAGCCAGCAAAGGGACAGTGATGTGAGTGGGACATGACCCCCCACCCTCCCCCAGCCCCCCCTTAACTGGAATTTGCCCCCCACCCCACCCCGGACTGTTTGGGATCATCCCTGGACACCCCTCCCCACACCCCAGGGAGCACAAATCGCTGTCCCTGACTATCCCAGCCTGGGGGTGTCCCCCCACCCTGCACTCCCAGGGGGGTTAATGGAGGGGAACTGGGCTCCAGCCCCTTCCCAGTGGGATTTTATTATTTCCCAAGGTGGGCTTTTGTACTTTACCCCCCCTCATGCATCCCCAGGCATGTAAGATAACTCTATATTTATATATATATATATATATATATATATATATAGGCACATAAAGCCTCCTGTTGCTTTAGAAACTTCTCCTGGTCCTTGTACCACGAGGAAAAAAAAAAAAAAAAAGAAAAAGAAGGGAAAAAAGAGGGAAAAAAATAACAACAAGAGGCAGGAAAAGAGAGGAAAAGGGGGAAAAAAAGCCCAACGGGAGGAGAACGAGGAGGAGAACGAGGCGCTGGCAGCAACACGAGGACACGGACGGGGCCACGGAGCCACGGGGGCCACGGCTCCCCCACTCCTGCCCCAGCTCAGCTCCACATTCCACAGGCAAAATCCCTCCCTGGGGGGGAAAAAAATCCCACCCAGGAGGCAAAATTCCCGCCCCCCCCCCCCAGATCCCGCCGTCCTGGGGCGCTCCGGGCCGCGGGGAGGGGGAAGCGGCAGCAGCAGCAGCAGCAGCAGCAGCAGCTGGAGGCAGCAATCGGGGTCCCCCCCGGCCGTGGGGACCCCCCCGCGCTGTGGGGACCCCCCGACCCCGCGCTGGGGCCGGGGGGGCTCAGTCGAAGCCGTGCCAGTCGCTCTGCTCCGAGTCGTACTCCAGCTCGGCGCCCACGCAGCGCACCCCGTCCAGCAGCATCGGAGTCCCGTGGTGCCGGTCTGGGGACAAGGGACAGCCTTGGGGACAGCCCCGGGGACACCGCGGGGGCCGCTCCCCGCCGTTAAAGGGGGGAAACACCCCTTTTCGGGGCGGGGGCGGGGAGCTCTGGGGCTGGCAGGGGCTCGCCCTCCATCGCAGGGGACGCCCGTGGGCGGTGCCGGCAGCGGGGAGGGGACACTGTGTCACCTGTGCCCTGTCCCTGTGTCACTGCCAGGCGTGGGGGGGCACGGCGGGGTGGGGATGGCCGGGACACGGGGCGGGGGGACACGGGGAGCTGGCGGGGGGGACCCCAGTCCTGCCAGGGTCCCAACCCCGGGGATGTCGGGGTCACCCTGCACCCCTTCCCAGGGTCTCCTCAGCCCTCAGGGCGGGGACTTTTGGGGTGAAAATCACCCGGTTTAGGCACTTTCTCAAGGGCTGG
>NW_020961170.1:4721-6763 GCF_003031625.1 Empidonax traillii | reverse complement strand
AAATGACCCGAAATGACCCAAAATCCACCCCCTCAGGTGCCCCCCCCGTGGGCACACCTGGCACAGCATCAGGTGGGGGGAGGGGCAGAGGGGGCACAGGTGAGCTCACCTGAGCTCACCTGAGCCCCTAAAATATCCGAAATCCCCCAAAAAATCCACCCAAAATGACCCAAAATGACCCAAAATCCACCCCCTCAGGTGCCCCCCCCGTGGGCACACCTGGCACAGCACCAGGTGGGGGGAGGGGCAGAGGGGGCACAGGTGAGGCACCTGAGCTCACCTGAGCCCCCCAAAATATCCAAAATCCCCCCAAAACCCCCAAAAATCACGTTAAAATTGAATAAATTACGTTAAAACGACCCAAAATCCACCCCCTCAGGTGCCCCCCCCCCATGGGCACACCTGGCACAGCAGCAGGTGGGGGGAGGGGCAGAGGGGGCACAGGTGAGCTCACCTGAGCCCCCCAAAATACCCGAAAACACCAAAAATCCCCCAAAAAATCCACCCAAAATGACCCAAAATGACCCAAAATCCACCCCTCAGGTGCCCCCCACGTGGGCACACCTGGCACAGCACCCGCTGGGGGGAGGGGGAGGGGCACAGGTGAGCTCACCTGAGCCCCCTAAAATATCCGAAAACACCAAAAATCCCCAAAAAAATCCACCCAAAATGACCCGAAATGACCCAAAACACCCCCTCAGGTGCCCCCCGTGGGCACACCTGGCACAGCACCCGCTGGGGGGAGGGGGAGGGGCACAGGTGAGGCACCTGAGCCCCCCAAAATACCCGAAAACACCAAAAATCCCCCAAAAAAATGACATTAAAATTGATTAAATTGGGTCAAAACAACCCAAAATCCACCCCTTCAGGTGCCCCCCCCGTGGGCACACCTGGCACAGCTCCAGGTGGGGGGAGGGGCAGAGGGGGCACAGGTGAGCTCACCTGAGCCCCCCAAAATACCCGAAAACACCAAAAATCCCCCAAAAAATCCACCCAAAATGACCCAAAATGACCCAAAATCCACCCCTCAGGTGCCCCCCCCGTGGGCACACCTGGCACAGCACCAGGTGGGGGGAGGGGCAGAGGGGGCACAGGTGAGGCACCTGAGCCCCCCAAAATATCCAAAAACACCAAAAATCCCCCAAAAAAATCCACCCAAAATGACCCAAAATGACCCAAAATCCACCCCTCAGGTGGCCCCCCCCGTGGGCACACCTGGCACAGGTGAGACCCCAAAACCCACCCGAGACCCCCAAAGCCCCCAAAACCCACCCAAAATATCCAAAAACCCCAAAAAATCCCAAAAAAACCCCACCCAAAACGACCCAAATCCCCCCCAAAAACGACCCAAAATTTACCAAAAAAATGAACAAAAATCACCCAAAATGACCCAAAATCCACCCCCTCAGGTGCCCCCCCCCCCCACCGTGGGCACACCTGGCACAGGTGAGACCCCAAAACCCACCTGAGAACCCCGAAAACCCCAAAACGACCCCAAAATTCACCCGAAATGACCCCAAAAACGACCCAAAATTCACCAAAAACGACCCAAAAAATCACCCAAAATCACCCAAAATGACCCAAAATTCACCCAAAATGACCCAAAATGCTCCTAAAAAATTCACCCCCAAACGACCCCAAAATCACCGGAAACGACCCCAAAATCACCCGAAACGACCCAAAATTCACCCAAAACGACCCCAAAATTCACCAGAAATGACCCCAAAATTCACCCAAAACGACCCAAAAAATCACCCAAAATCACCCGAAATGACCCAAAATTCACCCAAAATTATCCAAATTCCCCCAAAACGACCCAAAAAATCACCCAAAATCATCCAAAATGACCCAAAATTCACCCAAAATGACCCAAAATCCCCCAAAATGCCCCTAAAAAATTCACCCCAAAAACGACCCCAAAATCACCGGAAACGACTCCAAAATTCACCCAAAACGACCCAAATTCCCCCCATAAACGACCCAAAATTTACCAAAAAAATGAACAAAAATCACCCAAAATGACCCAAAATCCACCCCCTCAG
>NW_020961170.1:0-2520 GCF_003031625.1 Empidonax traillii | reverse complement strand
GTTTGGGGGGTCAAAAATGGGATTTTTGGGGTCAAAAATCAGATTTTCGGGGGTAAAAAATCGGGGTTTGAGGGGTCAAAATTTGGGATTTTTGGGGGTCAAAAATGGGATTTTTGGGGTCCAAAATTGGGGTTTTGGGGGTCCAAAATTGGGGTTTTGGGGGTCCAAAATTGGATTTTTAGGTTCAAAAATCAGATTTTTTGGGGTCAAAAATCGGGTTTTTGGGGTCAAAAATGGGATTTTTGGGGCTCCCCCGAATTTTGACACCCCCCCCGTGAATTTTGGGGCCCTCCCCCGAATTTTGGGGTTATTTTGGGGTGATTTTTGGGTGATTTTGGGTGGATTTTGGGGGTTTTTGGGTACCTGGTGGAGGCCTTTGCTGGCGCAGAGCAAACAGACCAGGGGGGTGGTGACGGGCACGGACGAGACGATGCTCAGACCCCCCATCAGCCACACGTTGTCCAGGGCACAGTCCTCCTGATTTGGGGTGAAAAACCCACAAATTGGGCAAAAAATTAAAATTGGGAAAAAAAACCACCAAAAAATCCACCCAGAAACACCAAAATTAACGAAAATCACGAAAATTTAACCCAAAAAACAAGCCCAAAGCCTCCCCCCCATCAGCCACACGTTGTCCAGGGCACAGTCCTCCTGATTTGGGGGAAAAAAAGACAAAATTGGGCAAAAAAAATGAAATTGGGGGAAAAAAACCCCAAAAAATCCGCCCAGAAACACCAAAATTAACGAAAATGACGAAAATTTAACTCAAAAAACAAACCCAAGGCCTCCCCCCCATCAGCCACACGTTGCCCAGGGCACAGCCCTCCTGGATTTGGGGAGAAAAACACACAAATTGGGCAAAAAAATGAAATTGGGCAAAAAAAATCTCAATTTTGGGCAAAAATCCTCCCAAAATCCGCCCAGAAACACCAAAATCCCGTTAAATTAACCCAAAAAACAAGCCCAAAGCCTCCCCCCCATCAGCCACACGTTGTCCAGGGCACAGTCCTCCTGGATTTGGGGTGAAAAAAGACAAAATTGGGCAAAAAATTAAAATTGTGATAAAAAATCCCAATTTTGGGCAAAAATCCTCCCAAAATCCGCCCAGAAACACCAAAATCCCGTTAAATTAACCCAAAAAACAAGCCCAAAGCCTCCCCCCCATCAGCCACACGTTGCCCAGGGCACAGCCCTCCTGGATTTGGGGAGAAAAAGACGAAATTGGGCAAAAAAATGAAATTGGGGGGAAAAAAACCCAAAAAATCCGCCCAGAAACACCAAAATTAACGAAAATAACGAAAATTTAACCCAAAAAACAAGCCCAAAGCCTCCCCCCCATCAGCCACACGTTGTCCAGGGCACAGTCCTCCTGATTTGGGGAGAAAAACACACAAATTGGGCAAAAAAATGAAATTGGGGGAAAAAAAACCAAAAAAATCCGCCCAGAAACACCAAAATTAATGAAAATGACGAAAATTTAACCCAAAAAACAAGCCCAAACCTTCCCCCCCATAAGCCACACGTTGTCCAGGGCACAGTCCTCCTGGATTTGGGGAGAAAAAACACAAAATTGGGCAAAAAAAATGAAATTGGGAAAAAAAAATCTCGATTTTGGGCAAAAATTCCCCCAAAAATCCACCCAGAAACACCAAAATCCCGTTAAATTAACCCAAAAAACAAGCCCAAAGCCTCCCCCCCATCAGCCACACGTTGTCCAGGGCACAGCCCTCCTGGATTTGGGGAGAAAAACACACAAATTGGGCAAAAAAAATGAAATTGGGAAAAAAACACAAAAAAAACCAAAAAAATCCGCCCCAAAACACCAAAATTAACGAAAATGACAAAAATGTAACCCAAAAGACAAGCCCAAAGCCTTCCCCCCCATCAGCCACACGTTGTCCAGGGCACAGCCCTCCTGGATTTGGGGAGAAAAACACACAAATTGGGCAAAAAAATTAAATTGGGAAAAAAAAAATCTCAATTTTGGGCAAAAATTCCCCCAAAAATCCACCCAGAAACACCAAAATTAACGAAAATGACGAAAATTTAACCCAAAAAACAAGCCCAAACCCTCCCCCCACGTCGTCCTCCTGAAGGGGGAAGAGAGTTTGGGGTAAAAAAATCCAAAATTGGGCAAAAATTGGGGTGTTTTGGGATGATTTGGGGTATTTTGGGATGATTTTGGAGTGACTTTGAGATGATTTTGGGGTATTTTGGGGTATTTTAGGGTGATTTTGGGGTGATTTTGGGTGATTTTGGGCTGATTTTGAGTGATTTTGGGGTATTTTGGGTTATTTTGGGGCGATTTTGGGTGATTTGGGGTGATTCTGGGTGATTTTTGGTTATTTAGGGGTGATTTTGGGGTATTTTGTGCTGATTTTGAGTGATTTGGGTCTGATTTTGAGTGATTTTGGGGTGATTCTGGGTGATTTTGGGTTATTTTGGGGTGATTTTGGGGTATTTTAGGGTGATTTAGGGCTGATTTTGAGTGATTTTGGGGTGATTCTGGGTGATTTTGGG
>NW_020961169.1:0-6768 GCF_003031625.1 Empidonax traillii | reverse complement strand
TTCCATGTTTATAAAATGTACACAATATATCTAACTGAATAGGGAAGGTCAGTTAATTAAAAGTCCTAAAACTAAAATACCAAACCAAATAAATTGCATAACAGTGAAATTTTAAGCAACACTGAAAAAGAATTTTATTCTATTTTTTCTGGATCTCAGCTGAACACAGAATGATCAAAGCTCTGTTCAGTAAAGTATCTAATTTTAGCTGTAGTAACAGGTCATTGCTGATCGCTGGGCAATGACTCACAACTTTAAAATTCTTTAGATTGCAACATATAGCAACAAACTACGTGCCTTTGGTCAAGAGACTAGGTTGCTTATTACTGGAGTATGCAGTGGGTATTCACTGATTGTACAGTCACATAATATACCTAGGGAGAAAGATCATGGCAATGGCACTAACAACATTACTTCATCCAGTAGGGTGTGTGAAGAATTGGATTTTTTAATTGTCTAAATGACTATACAAAACCCATCACGTCCAGCCTCTGAAAAACAGCATCCCCCCACGTGTGGAAGGTACTGGGAGGTTTCTGAGGGTATATAAACCCATTGGACTCTATGTTTTGTGGCATTCTTTGCCCCACCTCTCCCTGATGGACCAAGACGCCAGTGACAACAACAACAACTAAGTCCATCGGAGACCTCTGAGTGCTGATTGTAAACTCTTATTCTCTCTTTCCTCCTTTCTTTCTCTCTTTTCCCTTACACATTTTCTTGAGTGATATCTTTATGATTTTATATTGCCATGTTACTATAGATAATAACAACCAAAGTGGCTATATACCTGTTTCCCTTTGTAAACCAACTGTTCTAAAATAAACCATATCTATCTGTCTATCTGTAAACACTGATCATCTAGTATCAATTTACTTTAATTCACCCCAAGGGATTTACTAGCAAAAAAACCCAATAGTTATATCTGCCTTGCAGGGCAGGCTGTAGCAGGTGCCATTCTTAATGGAGTACTTTTGACTTTAGGCAGGTTAGAAATAATCTTTCCATTTTTCTCCAGGTCCTGCTTATTTATCAGTCTGAGGTGATGCTAATCATCCTGTAGTGACAGTGGAAGGTGGTCACTCTTCTTCTCTATTACAGGAACAGGCATGGTGACATGCCCACAGCCTCTAAACTCGCTCTTTTTAGACTATTACACACAGATCTCACTTCCATTAGTAAGACAGTGACCAAGAAATGACAACAGTGCCTTTAAACAGAACTCTACAAAGAAACCCTTCTGTAATGATGCACCATTGTTCTACTTCAGAAAACCTGCACGGATAGGCCCCGTTGCCTCCCCCGTTTAAAATATACATTTGAATAATAAGTGTTTCCTTCAGCTATATTGTTCAAAATATTTCACAGAAAGGAAGACTTAGTAATTCATGAGTATGAAAACAATTAAAAGAATTTCAACCCCAAGATGCTATTTTGGAGGTGTCTCGTTTCAGGTATTTCACATATAAGCTATTAGGGGTGGTGGGAAGAGAAGAAAGCTGTATTTTCAAAAGCTTCTCACCTTTAATCTGGAAATTAGGTTCTTTTAAAGTCATACCTCAAAAACAGAGGTCCTAAAAATCACAAGTTATTTTAACAAATACTGCACGAAGCTTTAAATGATCTGAAGTTGAAACAGTGCCAGAAACAGAACCTTGAACTTTTGACTCCCAGTCCAAAGTCAAGCCGAGAAATTCAGTGTAACACAGAACAAAATAAAACACAACACAACAAGAGAAGGAGATACTGTCCTTAAAATCAGAATATCCTTTTATGAGTGTTTTGGAAAGGAATTTTCTAAGAAGGAAAAGTCATGTCATACCACATATAAAAAGAGAAATTTCTAGTTCTCAGTTAAGATACTTTACTCAGTGTTATCCTTTCTCCTTTGAAATACATTGTGCTTCCATATAGAGTACTGGTTTGTGTTCATATGTACATATTTAGTGTCTGTATTATAAATGCCTGAAAAACACAGAAATCTTACCTAAAGTACACATTGATTTGACACCTAGGGTTGAATGTGCCTGGTTCAATTATTTACAGATAAATAAATAAATACCAGCCAGATGAGATGCAAATGGTGAAAATGGTCCTGAATTTTACACTGAAGGATATTTTAAAAAATGAGTATGAATAACAAATTGAACTTGTGATCTAAGTCCAGCTGTCCTGACAAAATAACGAGTGTAAAAATGTTAATCCATGTTAATATATCCTATTGACTAGAACTGGTTAATTTTCATGCAGATATGATTAACTACATTTGTCTAGTGCATGTGCAGAATAACATTTAGCTACCCTGAATTTGTATTCTATTGCCTGATCAACACGGAATTAAATCAAAACAGCGTTTTCTAATGCTATTTTAGTTTGACTAAGGCCTTTTATTGTCTACTGTTTGGAATTCTAATATGCAATAAAACAAAGTAAATGCAATTCAGGAAGTTAAGAAGTTTTAAAAATTGCCAGAGTCATACATGAGATACAAAGTAATCTATCAGTCTGAAATGAATAGTTTCCAATGAGTATGGGCTCTGGGGTAGCATAACTAAATCCTTTGACAGTTATCCGTCAGGCAGTGAATGTAACATTGTCTAAACAGTTAAAAGTGCAATCGTATCTAATTTGATGAGATATTGTGAGCTCACAGGGATATTGTACTCACTAAACTGAAGATAGACAAATGAAAAAGTCAAAGTCTGTGCTACCCAGCTTCTTCAGACAGCTCCATCGGTTACAGAAAGTGCTGAGCTTGATTTCTAAAGATATATGGTAATCTTCTCTTAACCAGGTTGACAAAAATAATGTTTATATTTGTTTCAGAATATACCTATTATCTTTGTGTCAGCTTTTGATCTGTGTGAGTTTGCTATCTCTTCAGCTTTCCTTAAAAAAATAGAATCTTAATACAAAGCCTAAGCATATTACAAACTCAAGGATTTCACTTAATTTTACATTGATAATTTTTCATCTACCATTTAATTTCATAAACATTTCAGGAACCCACTCGTAGCTTTTAACTTTTGAAAGGAAAGAAAATGAAAAAAAAAAATCAATCTAATCCAAAACTTAAAATAAAAAAAAAAAAATTGTATTAGCCAATCAAAGCTGGAATTCAACCTTTGGCAAGATCATAATAACTAAATATATGAATATATATGTGTGTGTATTGACCATTCATAATTTGAATTTGTCATTAAACTTAAAGCAGAGGAAGGGGAAACATAGATACTAACTTTTATCCATTTTTATAAGATCTCAGTGGTTTTCTTAAATGATTTATCTTTGCAATGGTGTCATACCTTTGCAAGGTGAACAGAAATGATAGCAATAACTTGGGAGTTTGTGAATTACCACTTGGAAACCATTAGGTTTTGCAATATTTGCTGGTAATGTCTGAGTAAATGTTTTGTGCTTATGTCTGTAAACTAGCAAAAATCAAAGAGCTGAGTACAGATGGGATTCTTTTGACCTGAGTACATTTGCTATGTGAATTGGATAGAGATATTTAATTTCTTGCATCATTCACCATAAGCCAAAGGATTCCCCAAAGCTCGTTCATTCATTACTCTTGAAAACACAATAAACCAAAAGCAGATAGGAAAAAAAATATTGTGTTGATTATGAATAAAAAAATAGAGACTTTTTTCACTTAGAATTGCAAGTTGTGTTGACAGGTATGTACTATCTTATAGCATCAGGAATAGAAATATTTTCTTGAAAGCTTCAGGACCAAAATAAAAAGTGATCAAAATCTCAATTCCTCTTAAGCTTCCTGTGGGTATTTCAAGCTGTAGCAACCCACTAACTTTAAACTTATCCTCAAGGTACGATTAAATAAACCCTCACACTCACAAACACTCCCCCTCCCCACACTGGAGTCCTGCATAGCACTTAGTTGCAAGATATAGTCTGAGGTACAGTTTCTGCCACAGGAAAATGCAAAATGCAAGAACCTTAAACATCTAATCATAAGGCTCAGAAAGGAGCAGCCAAGCATTTTAGCAGCAGCAAATCTAGGACTACTCTTGCTGCACTGTCTATGGGGCCCTATGCAACAGCAAAAAGAGCAGAGCACATCTTAGAAAACCAGCTGTGTAACTACTCATCTACAAGTCCATCTTCTCCAATACTTAAGACAAATTAAATCCTCGTTGTGGGCTGGACTAGATGGCCTCCAGACATCTCCTAGAAATAAATTGTTGTATGATTCTAATTACAGCTTACACTCTAAACTTGATTAAGTGCTGCAACTCAGTGATAAAAACCATACTAATAGCCCAAGCCCATCTTGCCCACTGTGGTTTAAAACTTCCAGACTTACAGTGACAGCATGGAGTGATTATTAAAACTGAAAATGTTAGTATTATTTAGATAGTATCTAATTAAAAGATTGAAATATAAAAAGACTAGAAAAATAAACGAAAAATTAAAGCATTTCAATATGAACTATAGCGGACCTACCCTCTGAGACTAAGGGAAACCCCAAGCCCTTGGCTTCATGAAGGGAAAAACAAGAAGTGAACATTCCTGGATTTTCACGTTCTGTGTCTGAGCAGAAATCTTGGAATGCATTTGGAATGCCTCTCTTTTCAGCATAGTTTCCTTCCCACAGAGTATTCAACGTTTTGTGAGTGGTTCTAATTTGTGAAATTCTTTGATCATATACAGATTAAAGAATCACCTTTTATAAATATAACATTTCAAAGCATCTCTGAATTCTCTTCATTAGCAGGAACTAAGCTTGCTATAAATTTTGATATTTTGATATAACCTAATCCATCTGAATGTCTTCATCTGCTAGATGGGTAGATCTGAATAGTTAATTACCAAGCATACTTCAAGATATCAAAATGCTTATGTAAGCAGGTATATGCATAATAGAGTAACTGATCAGGACCACGTGCATGAATGCACGAAAATGGTAAACAAGAAAGCCAGCATGGGCAGCTACAGATTTGTGCCTAACCTGCTTCTCAAAGGCTGATGAAAAGTGAGAGAGAGGTGGGAAGGTAAGCTTTCCAGAATTGCTTTATCCCTGAGAAAATCATTGTGCTAGGCAGTTTCATATTTAGTCAGAGCCTGACCTAAGAATCCAGTTAGTGATCCATTTGCTCAAACTCATCCTAGAGCCCTCATTCAGCCAAACTGATATATAACTACACGAGGTTGGTAGTCTTTATTTCCATAATTATGCCAACAACTATGTGCAGAAGGGTAAGCCTTGAACAATCGTGGTGAATATATCTCCATAGATATTCACTTGTGAGATGTATCTATGTGTGCATGATTTTAATTAACAAAATATCTTCCAGTGATGTAAAAAACAACACTCAGTGCTCACCACCTCTCACAAATTCATTACTTAAGCTCTAGACAATTAAGGTAAAGCAATAAATGAACTCCCCTTTAATTATCTGGGAATTTCCATTACACAGCTTTTGGAGGTTGAGCCCATATGCTAAACACTGATACATGTTACTCTTTTCAAAGCTTGTACAGTCTAAGGGATCTGTTCTGCCACATTCACACTCCAAGAATAATAGATTTTTTTTAATTGGTTCCATTTATCTAATATGTTTATAAAATTCTCCTATTGATGAGGGGATAAAATATGACAGAAGAATTAACAGGTTTTACAAACAGCTACAGAATGGTATCATAGAGATTTTGACTTAAAACCATGCTATAAACTGGTACCCTTAAAAATTAGAATCCCAGCCTGAAACTAATTCCATTTCTTCTATGTCAAATATGGTAAAAGTGATTTTTTTCAGCAACCTGTTTCATTTTGGTTATAATAGAAAACATTTTGAAGTATCAGATTATTCCAGTCTTGTAAGCAAAACTTTATAGTGTGATCACTCAAAAGGGGTATCTCATAAAATAATGAATAACAATGCAAATGGGTCACTTATGCCTCTTACTGTTTTATTGAGTACTTGTACCCTTATAGCTGCATTTTGGAAATAAGACTGAACTTTCTAGAAAACAGTAAGTTTTAAGGTTACTACAGAGATGCAGCACCATTTTGTGGTCCAAATGAAGTTCATGAAGTCAGGTGGTGGAATCATCTCTGTAGGCTAATCCGTACTAGTCTCTTGATGATAATCCTCATTTTAATTTCCAGAAAAAGACAGAATTGCATGAAATTCCAGAAATTCAGCTACTTTCTTGCATATAGCCTTCGGTGTGAATGCGCACTGCTTCCCCATTCTGTAAAAATTCCCCTGGGTAACATAATTCCCCTGTGCACACTTACTAATAGTTGAGGCAATACTTTTCCAGACATTCAACCTAGTCGCATGAGAACACATTTTTTGTGGAGGGACAAAAAGATTTGTTCAAGGTGTGACAAGTCTGATTTGGCATCAGGCACTGCTTCTGCCCTTCAACCTCAGGGAATGTGTTTCCCTTCCAGAGGAACTGCCAAATGCCTAACCTGGTTTCTGCACACCAGTACCTGGGCTGCATTAACACAGGTTTAAGAGCAAACATAAGAGGAAGCTGATATGACTGCTGCCCCAGATATTAATTCTGGCTAATCAGTGCTAAATTCTAGCACTTATAGAAGTGAGCCAGCAATAGTCCTGGAGTATTCCTGCCAAAAATTATTTGCACTTACAGCTATAAGTAAGGAGAATAAAACTGGGCTCTAGGAAGGCATTTATGGGTATTCGTCAGCTTTTAAGAGAAAATATTGGATTACCTTATGGGCAATTTCTCTGTTTTTTTTTTTTTTTTTTTTTTTTTTTTTTTTTTTTT
>NW_020961168.1:5001-6770 GCF_003031625.1 Empidonax traillii | reverse complement strand
ATGGATAGGGTTGAACTGTCACATGATAGGGGCTTGGTTTTTTGGTGTGACTGTGCTGGTGTGGGGTTCTTTTGGTTCTTTGGTTGCCAGGACCTATTCTAAAATGGAGAGGATAGGTCATGACAAGTCAGGACTGCAAAGATGGATCAACAAGAATCCTACATGGGGGAGATTCTCTGCTCTGCCCTGCACACCCCAGTGCTGGGGTCAAAACTCAGCCTTTTCTAGTTACCTCTCCTAAGGGACTTGTTCTTAGACATCCCCTTCCCTACACTCATTTCAAAAGCTCTCCTGGCAATTCCCAAGCCTGTACCTGGCTCTCATCCCCTCTCTGGCTCAGAGCCCTCCACTTATCATACAGAGAGCTGGGCCTGTCCATCCACCTTCCAAAAGCAAGTCCCTTGGGCTGGCTCAGGGGTTCCTGCAGTCCCTGGGTTCTTCTCTTCCTCAGCTCCAAGAAAGGAAACCAAAATCAGTGCATGACTTTAGCAGCACATCGACCAAACCCCAACTATGCCCACACTCACCATCTCAGTCCAATTGTGGTGTTTTGTTGTTTGGTTAACATATTCTTGAGTGTTTGATGAGCACGCTCTAGCACTGCTTGACCAGTGGGAGATGCCTCACATGTTGAAAAATTCTTTGAAAGAATGAGAAGTGTATGCTGGTCTGTTATCTGTTTTTATCGTTTTGGGGATGCCAAGGACTGATATTGCAGATAGAAAGTGTTTGTTGACATCTTGGACCTTCTCTCCTGCATGTGCTGCTACTGCAATGGCACCAGAACACGTGTCAATGGACACATGGATGTATTTTAATTTTCCAAATGGTGAATAATGCCTTATACTTGACTGGCAGATGTCAAGTGGGTTAATTCCACAAGGGTTTACCCCCTCAGATGGTAGAGGAAGGAGTCTCTGGCAGTCAGGGCACACAGAAATAATTGCTCTGGCTTGAAATAGTGTAAGGTGGAAGGTTCTTTTGAGGGATTTTGAATTTTGGTGAAAAAATCTGTAGGGTAGCTTTGCTTTTTTGAAATTGTTTGGAACTACTGCAGTTTGGGCAAGGTGCCCTGTATCAGCTATTTGATCTCCCACATGATTTCCTGCTGGGATGGACCCTGGGAGAAAAGTGTGAGAATGAATGTGGATTATGTGGAATTTGTGTTTATGATGACTAATTTCATACAGTAATGATTTGAACATATGAGCTAATTGCAATTGGAGATATCTTTTATGTATGAATTCTCAATTCGTTGGACTACTCCGACGACAGAGGCTGAATGGGAAACAATGTTGAAAGGCTCAGGAAATAGTGGAAATGCAGGTATGACTGCAGAGAGCTCTGCTCTCTGAGAGGAACCTCTTACCTTGTGTGTGTCAAATACCCATTTTGCTGCTCTGAGCCAGGTGACTGCTGCGTTAGATGTTCTGCCAGAACCATCTGTGAGCACAGTTCTAGCACTTGTTAGTGGAACAGGAGAATAGTTGTGTGTTAGCTCTGGCTGAGTAAGGGCCAGCAGCTGCGAAAAAGGAATAGACAGAAGGTGAACTGAAAACTGACCCCTTTAATCAGCAATAGCTAACTGAAAATCAGAGCTATGAATCTGCAACTGAGTTAGTTGAACAGTAGACAGAGGAACATAGATAACATCTGGATCCCTCCCCAAGAGTTCCCAAAGCTGCAATCGGCTTTTGTGGCAGACTTTGGAGAGCTTCTCAGGATATGGAGTAATGGATTTGGAAAACTGGAAGCTTAAAAAAACCCAT
>NW_020961168.1:0-3282 GCF_003031625.1 Empidonax traillii | reverse complement strand
AAAAAACTCTGTAATTCTGAATAGCTAATCTACCACAGTATCAACCTTGTTCTGCAGAATCACTCCCTTTCCAAGGTCTTATCCAACATGTAGGCAGCCACCGAACTCCTGTATCAGTGAGGATACAAGCATACCCTCTACCAGTCAGCTCCACCTCTGCAGGCCCCCTCCAGATCCCAGTCTGTGGGTTCTTGCACTGAACTTTCACTGTTACCTGTGGACTCACCAAACTTGACTGCATAGAAGTATCACGAATTACAATGGGAGGGTCCGATCTTCCACCCGTCAACCGTAAAAAATTCAAAACATATAACACTTTTGCAAGTCGGTTATGTGGGCTATCCAGCTCTTCTCCCCCTTTCTGTTTTTGCAAAAGGGATTTCAGGACTCCATGAGCTCGTTCGATAATAGCTTGTCCCGTAGGAGAATGAGCTATGCCGGTAACATGAGAAATACCCCAATTCATACAGAATCTGTGAAAATGCTGCGAGGTATAACCAGGTCCATTATTGGTCTTAAGTTCTGTGGGAACTCTGAGGGCTGCTATACGTGCATGAATATGACGGATGACATATCTGGCACTTTCTCCAGCATGAGCAGAGGCCCATATAGCATGAGAAAAAGTGTCAATGCACACATGCACATACTTCAACCTGCCAAACTTATCAACATGAGTGACATCCATCTGCCAAAGTTGCAATGCCTGCAAACCACGAGGATCAACCCCCAAGCCAATGCCCAACCCACTTCTGTGGCAGGCTGAACAGGTCCACACTACACTCTATACCGTAAGGGGTTGCAGTGTGCCACCTGTAACACCTGGAAGTAAGTTCTGTTTCCAGTCTATTCCTCCCTGCCAGGGCACATCGAGATGTCCTTCCAGCAGTTGCAAAAACAGTAATCCCTTCCACAGGATCATCTGAACGCAACACAAGCTGTTCAATAACCTGATGTTGTAACAAAGGCAACAACTTGTCTGATGGATAATGATTTGTGATCAGTCCCTCAAAATCTGCCATAGCTATTTGGAATGGTTCAGATTTCTCAAACAACCACTCTAAATAGTTCTGAGCGACTGGCACAAATATTACAGATGGATCCCTTCCAGTTAACTCACAAATCCATCGCTGTCCCTTCATGACAAGGTGTGCAAACAATTCAGGTCGTGTCATGATTGTCTTTTTGGGCTGATAGGGCAGGAATACCCATTCCAAAATTCTGACACTGACTGCTATTTGACAGATGACACCTAAGGGATGTTGTCTACTCCCTCCAGAGTTGACAATCAGATACTGGACTGGCTGATCTTCCAGTATTCTACAGGCATACCCTGCAGCTATCTTACCTGAGATGTTAACTATAGCTGCTTTTTGCACGTCTGACAAGTCTCTCTGGAGGTCTGCATTAGCAACAGACCCTAGCAAAGGCATCAGAGGAGCTAGATCATCATTGGTTATCCCACAAACAGGTCTCACCCACTGTATGTCACCAAGTAGCTTCTGCACATCAGTCAAGGTTCTTATGTCAGTGTTAATGGTTAACTTCTGTGGCTTCACAATACCAGATGTAATGGTCCAACCTAGGTACTGCCGAGGCTCTTGTCTCTAAATCTTCTCAGGAGCGATCATCAGACCACGCTGACCTAATTCCTGTTCTAATTGCAACAACAACACAGGGATATCTAAACTTTTTGCTTGCTACTAAAATATCATCCATGTAGTGATAAACCAATAGCTCAGGATGCTGATTCCGAAATGGCTGCAAAGCCCAAGCAACATAGAGCTGACACATCACAGGTGAATTTTTCATCCCCTGTGCAAGAGTAACTCATTCAAACCTTTTTGCTGGCTCTGCTTTGTTCCCTGAGGGCACTGTAAAGGCAAATTTTGCAGTATCATCTGGATGCAAGAAGATAGTAAAGAAACAATCTTTTAGATCTATTATCAGTATAGCCCAATCATGTGGAATTAGTGTAGGGGAGGGTAAACCCGGTTGTAAGGTTCCCATATCCTCTATGACTGCATTAATGGCTTGTAGATCATGCAATAGTCTCCATTTTCCTGACTTCTTTGGAATGACAAATATAGGAGTATTCCATGGGCTTGTAGATGGAACGACGTGACCTGCATCTAATTGCTCCTGAACCAGTTGTTGTACTATTTGTAGCCTGTCTTCCTTCAGCGGCCATTGATTGACCCAGATGGGTTTTTCTGTTCTCCACTTCAGCTTCAAGGTTGGCTGCTTTTCAATGGCCGCTCCTGAAAAGGAGAGGTAACCAGGCGGCTCCCATCTGACCTAGCAGGTCTCGACCTATCAAACCCACTGGCAAAGATAACACATAAGGCCTTGTACTCACTGATGCACCGTCAGAAAAACGAAAACTTACCACATCTCTACTGATCCACGTCTGCTGTACACCACCTACCCCTTTCACTCCTGCAGGTGCCATCACCACGGGCCAGGTGTTAGGCCATTTGTGTCTGGGGATGATGGTAACATCCGCTCCAGTATCAACAAGCATAGTCATAGTGCTGGACTGACCATTAGGATGCTGTACAACTACACTCTCCTCAGGTTTTCCCTGCTTTATGTCTATGGCTAACATCACCTCAGGAGGACCTGTGGAACCAAAACCTTGATCCCCTCGAGTCCGTGATTCTGCCTTGGGCACCATTGCCTTGAAAGGTACCAGCTGTGCTATTTTGCTGTTAGTAGGAATGGAAACTGGTGGTGTTAAAGTATATACCATTATTTTGATGACTCCTGTAGCATCAGCATCTATCACTCCTGGCACCACAAAAATTCCTGTCTGAAATGAATGTCTGAACAAGAGAGTACTTAACTCTTTACCTAAAGGTCCTTATGATGTAAACATATTCTTTGGTTAAAAACTCTGACTAGTTATGTAATGCATTACCAAGTCTACAAACACACACATATATATATATATGGATATATAAACCCACACAATACTTTTCTCTTGCACACAATTGTCTTTCAAACAGTCATAAGGTGGCCACCTCATCCATACTGCAGTCACACATGCTTTCACACAGTGAAGCTGTTGTTTTTGGTAATAATATGATCTATATGCAAGTCCCCATAGTAGAGGCTTCATCTTCTAAGGGTCAGCAGGCTCACAAAAATAGCAGGCGTCCCTGCAAAAGGCAACGTTGACCTTCATGTAAAGCCTGAAAACCTTGAGCATGAGCCATCTGTATTTTCTATGTAAAAGTTCTCACCATCTTTCTGTTCTTGATGGTCAGCAGTCAAATAATTGCC
>NW_020961167.1:5172-6773 GCF_003031625.1 Empidonax traillii | reverse complement strand
TCTGGACAGTAAATTAGGAATGTTGTCTCATGGAATCAGGGGACCATTGTGACACTGCCCAGAGCCTTTGTCTGCCTGCACTCCTGGCCTGCAAGGATCTGCTCTCAGGAGTCCCTGGGGAGGCTTTGTCAGTGCCTGCCCTCAGTGGGGCCCAGCAATGCTTCAAGGCACTGGGAGTTTGGCTTCTGACTTCCTGAGCAGCTTCTTCAATCTTCTCTCAGTAGTTGAGGACAATGGATTTGTCTCTAAACACACTGTGGGGCTCATTAAAATACAGAAAACCAAATTATTTGTTTTTCCTTATTGTCTTCGTGTCTTCAAGTCTTCAACAACTAATTGGAGTTGTTTTGTAGTTTAGCTGATGAGGAAGATTTTAAAGTGGAAGTCACAAAAATATAATTTTCTATGAAAGGGAGTGATTTACACAGAGCCTTGGGATATAAGTGGGTCAGGGTGCAAAGGATTTGAACAGAAAGATAAGGGGGCAAAAGAGATTAGTAGCATTTAATCATCGACCAACTTAACAGTTAGCAAGTGATTCAATATAATTTGTGCAATTGAACAGGGACTGAATTATAGATTCCCAATAACAACACTTACACCACAGTCAATTCACACCCACACCCAGGCAGAGATGTGTGGACACATCAAGATCTGGGTGTGTAAAGGTCCCTCTCCAAAAATCTCCTGGTCCTCAGTGAAACTCTCCCACACATCCCTTTGTGTTTCCCACCAGACAAGGGTCACAGCTGGAGGAGTGTTTGTTGAGGGGGATCAGAATTGTCCTGGGCACCAGCGACGCTCTTTGGATTGTTGCAGACTGGAGGGTTCCGGTCATGGTTTTGCTGGTTCTTAGAATCTTGGCAGGAATTTTTTTTTCTTTTCCCCTGCCCACTGCATGCAGAGCTGTTAAGTGGGCACTGAAAGAGCACAAAGGAAGCTGTTTTGTGTTTAATGGCTCAGAATTTCATCTTTGGGAACAGGGGTGAGGAACTCTCTTTTTTCTTTTTTTTTTTTTTTTCCTTGTTCCCTGGGAAACGGGGGAAGGAGTTCAGGCTTTCTGCTGAGACTGGAACAAGGTCGGAGGAGATCTTAGTGCTGTTTTTTTGTTCTCAGCCTGGTTGCCTGCTGTGGATCCTGCTTGCATTTTCATCGGAGAGGAACTATTTTGGGAAGTTTTTTTCCCCTTCCCCGTTCCCATTGATTTCTTTTCTTAGCAGTGATCCTTGTGCACATCAAAGGGAGAAGGAAAACTAAACCACACAATTCAACTAGCCGAATAGAATAAGGGTTTTTTTCCCATTTTGGAGGACTTTTTTTGTTTTTTTCTCTCCCCCCTCTCTCTCTCCCCTTTTCTCAGTGTTTGTGGGGAAGGGGAGGGAAACCCATTTTCAGTTTCTCCAACACACCCTGGAGGGTGTTACCCCCACATGGCAATGACCAGTGATTCCACAGCGCCCCCTGCTGGCCATCATAAAGAACTGCAGGCTCAGCATCTCCAGTGATCCAACAGCGCCCCCTGGTGACTGGCACAGGACACTACAAGTTCTGCATCTTTAGTGACCCAACGGCACCCCCTGTTGCCTGTGGTTAGAATTGCA
>NW_020961167.1:0-3170 GCF_003031625.1 Empidonax traillii | reverse complement strand
GTGAGTCTCTGGCAGTCAGGACACACAGAAATAATTGCTCTGGCTTGAAATACTGTAAGGTGGAAGGTTCTTTTGAGAGATTTTGCATTTTGGTGAAAAAATCTGTGGGGTAGCTTCGCTTTTTTGAAATTGTTTGGAACTACTGCAGTTTGGGCAAGGTTTCCTGTATCAGCTATTTGATCTGCCACAGGATTTCCTGCTGGGATGGGCCCTGGGAGAGAAGTGTGAGAACTAATGAGGATTATGTAGAATTTGTGTTTACGATGACTAATTTCATACAGTAATGATTTGAACATATGAGCTAATTGTAATTGGGAGATATTTTTTATGTATGAATTCTCAATGCGTTGGACTGCTCCAATGAGAGAGGCTGAATGGGAAACAATGTTTAAAGGCTCTGGAAATAGTGTAAATGCAGGTATGACTGCAGAGAGCTCTGCTATCTGAGAGGAACCTCTTACCTTGTGTGTGTCATATACCCATTTTCCTGCTCTGAGCCAGGTGACTGCTGCTTTAGACGTTCTGCCAGAACCACCTGTGAGCACAGTTCTAGCACTTGTTAGTGGAACAGGAGAATAGTTGTGTGTTAGCTCTGGCTGAGTAAGGGCTAGCAGCTGCAAAAAAGCAATAGAGGGAAGGTGAACTGAAAATTGACCCCTGTAATCAGCAATGGCTAACTGAAAATCAGAGCTATGAATCTGCAATTGAGTTGGTTGAACAGTAGACAGAGGAACATAGATAATATCTGGATCCCTCCCCAAGAGGTCCCAAAGCCGCAATCTGCTTTTCTGGCAGACTTTGGAGAGCATCTCAGAATATTTAGGAATGGGTTTGGAAAACTGAAAGCTTAAAAAAAAACCATTTCCATAACAGAAAGTCTTTGCCTTTTAATTCTAATTATCCTATTACAGCATAAGATTGTTTGATACCTTTAAAAATTACTAAAACAACAAGTACCCCACACACTTTTCTTTTACTCTGAGAGGAACTCAGTCTTTAATTTATTTCCTTTAATACTGCCAGGGCTGCCGGTGTTAAGCACTGAGGACAGGTTAAGTCTGCCTCCCCTTTCAGGAGCTGAAAAAGTGGTTTCGGGGGGTCTGTTGTTCCACCTAACAGAGACCTAACCCAATTGATTAAGCCCAGTAGGGACTGCAAATCATTTAAGATGTAGATGTCAGTGGGTAAAGTAACAGTCTGGGGCTGAAGTGTGGTGTTCTTCATTTGAAATCCAAGGTATTTCCATGGAACTGTCACTTGTCCTTTCCCCGGTGCAATTTCAGACCATGTGTCAATAGTGCAGTTTTCACAGACAAATGCACTTGCAGGAGTTGTCCCTCGGATTGCGCTGCCAGCAAGAGATCATCCCTAGAGTGAGATACGATGGTATCGGGACACTGTCGATGGGTTGGTGATAACACGTCTGCAACGACTCTTTGGCAAACAGAGGGGCTGTTCCTCCTTCCTTGTGGGAGGACTGTGCAGTGATAGCGCTGAGATGGTTCTGCTGCATTGATGGAAGGCACTGTAAACACAAACCTACGAGAGTCTTTAGGGTTTAATGCAATGTTAAAGAAATGATCTTTTCTATCAGTAAGAACCATAGGCCACTGTGAAGGTATCATTGTAGTGATGGTGGTCCTGGCTGGAGAGCCCCCATCAGCTCTATTATTTCATCTATTATTTCTATTAATCCATTGGACTTTTGTATGGTAAAAATGGGGAAATTCCAGAAATATCAGTTGGCACGTAATATCCCTTTGCTAGTTGTTCATGTACTAGTAGGTTGATTTGCTGCAATTTCTCTCCCTTTATGGGCTACTGGGATACCCAGAATGGCTGGTCAGAGAGCCATGTGAGGGCAGGAGATTGCGGCTCACCAGTGGCCTTTAAACTAAATTTGAGGTAGTTAGTTGGACTCCCCATTGTCCTATCATATCTCTGCCCCAGAGGGTCATTGGGATATTAAGGACATAGGGCTTTGCTGAGGCAGTTTTACCTTCTGGCCCTTCAATCAGTAAAGTGGAGACACTTTGGAGCAGTGTCTGGGCTCCTCCTACCCCTTTGATGTCGATGCAGGGCTCCGTAGTGCTCCATTCCTTCGGCCAGTCGCTCTCTGCAAAGATCGTGACGTCTGCTCCTGTGTCTGTAATACCTTGAACTCAAGTACATTGGTCAGTGTTGGGAAAAAATACCCTGCAGGTCAGCATTGGCTGATGGAGTAAAACGGACTGTGACCACTGGACCATCAGCACAGACTCCAAAGTGTCCCACTCCTACAGCAATGGGGGTTAAATTGGCAGTGGGTGTTTCTGTGTCTTGCTCCATGTTTGGAGCTTTTACAGTCACTTCTAATGCAGTCACTGGCCCAGGGCAATCCCTTTTGGCATGGGGGACACAAGCTGGGTGGTCCTTTAGGGGCTCTTCTTTTCAGCTGAGGGCAATCCCTTTTACAATGTCCTCTTTGTGTGCAGTGGTGACACGGAGCCTCCTTCTGTTGTGGTTGCACTGCCAGGACTTCAGTTAGTAAGGATTTGTTGGAAGTGTTGGATCCTACACTGCGACACTCCTTAACCACATCCATTGGAGTGGGATCTTTGAGGGACCTTAATATTTGTTGACAATCATTGTTTGTTCTATTGACAATTTAAGAAACAGTGTATCTTGAGACTTTGGATTCATTTTTCACTGAATGTTTAGGTATTGGAATAAGATTCTTATGGAGGTGATGGAGTCTCTGGCAGTGTTCAGATGGCATCTGCATATGGCACTCTGAGATGTGGTTTAGGGGTGATTATTGAGGTGTTTGTTAAAAGTTCAAACAGAAGATCTTGAAGGTCTCTTCTGTCATCACAGTTTCCAGGTTTGTGCTCTAACAAGATCTTTTCTCAGTTGGATCCCTCAGTGGGACCCATTAACACTACAAGAAACTTTCCAGTTTGAATCTCACTTTGGTTTCTCAAGAGGTTCATGCAACTCTCCTCAGGGTCTGATGTTCAGGGACTCATCCCCAAAGCCCCCGAGGCTGATGAAATGCCTGGGGCTGTTGCTGTGCTGCTGAGCTGGGCCGGGCTCCTGGCACACAGGGAGCTCCTGGCAACCAAGAACAGCTTCAAAGACACAGCTCTGCTGCTGAGCAGCTCCTCTGCACAGCCCAGCAGGGCTGAGGG
>NW_020961166.1:2973-6774 GCF_003031625.1 Empidonax traillii | reverse complement strand
GACACCCCAAGACAAACAAGCCCCAGGCAGAGCACTGCAGTGACATCCCACATGTCCTCAAGGTGCCACCCCCTCCCCTGGCACAGACCCCAAATTAAACAGAACGACGGAGCTGTGGCTCTTGCAGCTCACACTGAGGAGAGCCAGGACAGCAGAAGTGTCACCCACCTTCTCCATCTCCTGTTTAAACGTTGTGAACACTTCACTGCTTTTGGAGAGGGTGTTCTGGAATTCCTCAAACTTCTCTGTGTAGAGAGCCAGCTGTGGGGAGAGACAGGGAGCTCACCAGGGCACCCACTGACAGCCGCACCCGGGCAGGGATGAGGCCAAGCAGGGACTGAGCTGCTTGTGCTGGGACACAAACAAAGTGGCAGCAAACAGAGCTGCTCTGCCAAGGGAGAATTCTGTCCTAGGGAAACACCCTCAGAGTGATGTGTCCTATAAACATCCCCTGGCCAGGGCAGGAGGCACGTGCTGGGGCTGGTTCAGTGAGGGATGATCCCGTGACTGCTCCCAGCACTGGGAAAAAACCACAAGGCACCTTTCTCCTAGAAGGGAGAATTGCTGAAGGAAGTCTCAGCTCACCCATAGCAAGGCCAGGAGAGATCCTGCCCCTGTGTTTTCCAGATGAAGGAACTTTGGGTCGTTCCTCGCTTAGGAAGGACGAGAAGAAACCCAAACAAAACAGGCTGAGCACACAGAGCAGGGAACTCACCTGCTGCTTGAGGTGGGTCTCCTGCTGCTTCATCAGCTCACACATCCTCTGGGATTCCACAGCTTCCTTCAGCAGCTGGGGAAGAGCAAAAGCAGTTACCTGGGAATGCCCTGAGCACATCCCTGCACGGCTGGTGCTGGGCCTGGAGATGGGAGCAGGCTGGGAGAAGCACCAGGAGCAGAGCAGGACTCCAGCCCAGCTCCTGCAGCTGCTCAGGAAGCAAGGCAAGATGCGGGATGACCTGCTCTGGGCTCTGCCCTCAGGGCTCCAGCAGTAACAAGGGTCACAACCACCCCAGAACTGCTCCACGACTTACAAAGTCCTTCTCCCGCTGGTGCCTCTCCTCTGCCTCCTTCAGCATCTCCTGGGCCTGCTGGAGTTTGGCATCCACCAGCTGCTGCTGCAGCTCCTTGTGCTTGAACACCTTGTCAATGTGCTGCCAAGAGAACACCACAGGCTCAGAAGACCCCCAGACAAACAGATATTCTTACTGCTGGTTATTTATAAGCAGTGTCTAATTAATGCACGTTAAGGGCATGAATGAACCTCAACAGCCTGCACAAAGTAAAGATGTCCAGTTTGCATTAAATGAACCGAGGTAAATCTCAGAGGCGTAAATAACCAACCTAAAAAAACACCATGTAACTTTTACTGGAATGAAACGCACAGAGCTGGGTGCTTGCAGGTGCATTTAGATACACAGGACACAGACACATTTAAATATATTGGATATTTTGGCTATACTGGATATTTCCCTCTGCTAAAGCAGCGAGTGTGTGGTGCACTTTTCCCCCTGCTGAATCTTTCTGGTTCGAGTGTTGCCTTTGAAAACCTGTGTTCCATTTTGCCACACTGACACAAGCAGTGCTCGCTTCCCTTTCACTCTGCCCAACACAGCCTCGATGTTTTGTGGCGCTACAACGCCGGCTTGAGAGCTGTGGTTACAGGAATGTGATGAGGGAGGATCTGCTGGGTTTAATTCCCCTCTGGAAGCAGGGAATTCTCTCCCCTGGGCAGGGGGGGGGATACCCCTCTCCTGACCCACCTCCTCCCGCAGCTCGTACTGCTCGATGAGCTTCTTGAGCCTCTCTGCCAGCTCCATGTTCTCCTGGCGCAGCTTGGAGTTCCTCTCGTTGTGCTGCTCCATCTGCAGCTGGATGTCGTTCAGCGTCACCTGGAAGTGGGATGTCACCTCCTTCCTCTTCTCCTCCTCCTCCCGCGCGCGCTGCACGCCCTCCTCCTGCGTGGGGAGGGCAGGGACGGGAGGGACACGTCACCAAAGGGGTGCCCCGAGCCCCCCCAGCCTCCCACTGCTCCTTATATCCATCAGGAAAGGACTCCGGGCCTTTCCCTTCCCTCTCTCCAGAGGCTGCGCCCCGAAATAGCACCAGGACAGCGCGGGCAAGGAGGGCTGAACCCCAGAGTTAAAACACTGCCCTGAGGGCAGGTTGGGAGCAACCACAGGCATGTCACCTGATCCAAGGGGTTGGGATGGAGCAGCCCCGGGAGCAGAGCCGGGAGAAACCTGCCTTGAGGGTGCGGTTGTGCCTCTGGAGCTCCCGGCACAGGCTCTCCAGTTTGCTCCGGGCCAGGATGGCCTTGCTGTGCTCGCTCTGCAGGTGATCCTTCTCCTGCACCAGCTGTGTCTGCTTCTTCTGCAGGATCTTCATCTGCTTCTGCGAGTTACGGTGCTCTTCCAGCTGGGAGAGGGGAGCAGAGGGCATGGATAGGGCAGGGCAGGGCAGTGTTGTGCCCACTGAGGGACACGGGGAGCCAACACCCCCCCACTCCTATCCAGATACCCAGCACTGCAGAGATCCCAGGGAACTGCAAAGCTCCAGGGTCTTCCTGGAATGTCCCTCCTGCCTCCCTGAGCTGCTGTGTTCCCCCCCTCGGCCCCAGAGTGACTCACCAGCTCAGCGTATTTCTTGCACAGCGCTGCCAGCTTCTCCTCTGACGTGCTCAGGGTGTTCAGTGTCTGCATCAGCAAAGTGATTTCCTTGCCTGGCAGGAGACAGGGAATGGAAATGGATAAATAAACTGCATAAAATGGCGTGCACAGAGCTCTGGTTCGTGAGGGTGAAGAGAGGAGGGGACTGAGCAGGTCTCACAGCCCTGGGCCGGAGCTGCTGGTCCTGGGGTCTTCTCAGGGCTCTGCCCCACAGATTTCAACCCATACAGTGGGAAAAAGAGTGGAGCAGCTGGGAGAGAGACCTGGTTTTCAGAGCAGGAATCACCACTGGGCTGGCTGGAGCCAGTTGTGTCCAGGAGAAGAGAAATCCATGGAATTCAGAGGCTGTGGCAGCCCCAGGGTACATCCCTCACTCCCCCCCCACCCCAGAACAGGACGCTGTGCCATTCCCAAACACATCCGAGGGCACGGATTTGATCGGTGCAGGACAAACCCAAGGCCTGCAGGGAACCTCTTACCTAAACCCTTGGCTTTCTTCTTCTCCTGAGCCTTCTTCTGGTCCCTGTCCCCGCCCTCCTCGGTGCCCTTGGAGTTCTCCTTCTCGCCGTTCATCTCGGGGCCTCCCGGCTCCTGCTCCCCGTTGCGGGGGGACTCGGGCCGGCCCTTGTCGGGCTCCTCGGGCTCAGGGGGCTCCCCCGGGCCCTCCTGGCTGGCATCCACACAGTAGGTGCTCAGGATGTCCTCCAGCTGCCGGCTCAGCTCCTCAGACACGTCCCGGGAGGACTTGGAGTCCTCCTGAGTGAGGGGAGCTGTGGGGGGGGGGGGGGGACACGAACACAAAGAGTGAGGGTCACACGCACACCCCCCCCCCCACAACTCCCAGCCCTGCCAACACGAAGGGAAGGGGAGGTTTTCCTGGCTGGACTTGCAGCAGGATAAGCTGCTTTGTCTCCAGCCAGCTGCCCTGACAATGGCAGGGCATTCCCAACAGCCTCTCCTTTGATCACCAGAGCATGACCAAGCCCCTGACATCTGTCAAGAGCAAAAATTCTACCCCCCGGGTGCCCCCCCCACTCAACCACAAGCAGGTTGTCTGTCAGCTTTTCATCCCCCTCCCCAACAGGAACTGGCAGCTCAGATCCCCCAGGGCTGGGCTTTTTAGCATGACAATGGG
>NW_020961166.1:0-2701 GCF_003031625.1 Empidonax traillii | reverse complement strand
TCCTTTGATCACCAGAGCATGACCAAGCCCCTGACATCTGTCAAGAGCAAAAATTCTACCCCCCGGGTGCCCCCCCCACTCAACCACAAGCAGGTTGTCTGTCAGCTTTTCATCCCCCTCCCCAACAGGAACTGGCAGCTCAGATCCCCCAGGGCTGGGCTTTTTAGCATGACAATGGGTTTTAAACCTGGGAGAGCCTCTGTCCTCCCTGGAAGAGCAGCTGTACTTGGGATCAAACATCCCTCATTCCACCCAGCACGGAGCAGGCAGCACATCCTGCCTCCAAACTTTCTCCAAGAGCAGCTGGTTATTAAATTAACTCTCCTCACTGCGTGTTCCCTCCATCCCCAGGCACGGGAGCACCAGGCAGGGGTAATTTTAACCAAGCTCCTACTCCGTTACACCTGGATTTTGTATCCCAGAGAAGAGTTTTGATGAGTAACAGCAGAGAGTTGAGTGGGACCCTTAAGGTCGAAGCAACAACAAACAACCCTTTGCTTCCAGGTAGAACTGACTCCAGGATTCTGCCAGGAGATGGGAACTCCTCCAGGACTGCACACAGAAATAGGGGAAAAGTCCCAGGAATTTCTGCCCTGGAAAACGCAGCTGCTCTTACACAAAGAGCTGGATGCAGAGAAAGCAGCAACCTGAGTCCTTCCAGGCTCAAAGCCACCCTCACACATGCCAGGGAATGCCAGTACTGGCCACCCCACCCCCCCCCATTCCCAGGGACCCCCTCCCCACCTTCTGGGGGTGCTGCAGCCTCAGGTGAGTCTCCCTCCTCCAGCCCCATCCCGCTGCTCGATTTGGAAGCACCAGAGGGACGTGGGGCTCCTTTGGTCTCCACCCCCTGGTTCTTCATCACAGCCTTTCGGCCCTGTCAGACCCTGCAGGAACAAACAGCGACTTTAGGAACGTTTGGAGGGTTTGGGGAGCCATCCACCCGGACTGGGAAGGAGCAGGAGCTCCCACCACAGCTCTGTGCCCAGGAAAGCAGGGCCTGCTTCCCAGTTTGTACCTCCTGGATTTCAGAGCTGACAGAGAAACTCCCTCGCCGGGGTGGGGACCCAGAAACTGGAGCATGCCAAGCAGAGAGGTCAATTCCTGCTGAGCCCAAGCCCTGGCTGAGGAGAACCCAAAATCCCAGCTCCTCATCCCCATCCCCTGTCCCTCTGCAGGGCGTGTTGGATGTTCTCACCCTCCCAACCTCTGCTCCGCTTATGACACTAATTATGGGCTGAGGATGCTGATGCTCCTGGTCTAGAGGGGAGGGGCTGTTCCCAGTTTGGAGCTCGAGACAGTTCCCAGTTTGGAGCTCAGGGGCTGTTCCCAGTCCAGGCTGTTCCTAGTTTGGAGCTCAGGGCCATTCCCAGTTTGGAGCTCGGGACAGTTCCCCATCCAGGCTGTTCCCTGAGCAGGAGGACCCCCTCCCCGTGCCCCCATTTACACCTCAGCAGTCCCACCGGGCCCATCCCCTCCCGGTGCTGCTGGAAGGCAAACCGAGGGCAGAGCGGGGCCGGGCCGGTGTCACCGCCCACGTGCGGGACCTGCGGGGCAGCGCCTTCCCCCGCACCTGCCCCGCGCCTCGGGCGCTCCTTTTCGGCTGCTGCCACACCGGGAGCGGCTCCCGGGCGGGAAGCGGGCCCGGCGGGGACAATAACCGGGGCCCCGGGTGCCACAACCGGGCCCTGGGGGACGACCATCGGAGCTCAGGGGAGGGGTTAACTGGGGCTTGGGGGGCGATAACTGGGTCCGAGGGGCGATCGCCGGCCCCACAGCACCCCCGGTCCCGCCCCCCCCGCCCCATCCCGTTACACCGGGAGGAGGTTCCCGGTGCCCCCCCCCGTTATCGCCCCTGGGGCCCGGCCCAGCCCCCGGCGCCGCCCCCGCCCTCACAACCCCGCGACCCCCCCCTTTGACGTCAAAGCCGCCCCGCGATGCGCCCCCTCCCCGCGCGGTGACGTCACACGCGCACCCCCGTGACGTCAGCGCCGGCGGTCTGACGCAGGTGCCCGCCTCGCTGCTCAGCCGGCGGGCGCGGCGCTGCGGTGCATGGGTGCCGGTGTGGCCGCGGTGCGTGCCGCCAGTGCCGGTGGCGGTGCCCGCGCCGAGGGTGCCCGTGCCGAGGGTGCCGGTGCCGGCTCTGAGGGAGCGGCTCGGCCCCGGGGCCTCCAACGGCCGCGCGTGCGCCCGCCCCGCGCCGGCCCGCCAATCAGCGCCCGCCGCGCGCGGGGCACGCCGGGAAGCACCGGGGAGACGCGGCGGGAGGAGGCGAGGGCAGAACCACAACTCCCGGCGTGCCCCGCGAGCGGCGCCGCCGGGGACTACAACTCCCGGCATGCCCCGCTCCCGGGGGAAGCCCCCAGCAGAAAGAAAGAGGAGGAAAAGGGGGGGAAAACTGTGGCCTGTAGCTCCCGACACACCCCCCGTGGGGAGGGGAGAAGGAGAGGAGGAATGGAAGGAACGAAATCGTGGCCTACAGTTCCCGGCCTGCCCCGCGCGGGGCGGCCCCCAGGGACTACAACTCCCAGCATGCCCCGCGCTAGCCTCATCCGTCCCCCCCGAAGGTCACAGAGTCAGCTCAGCCCCCAAGCCCCCCTCACACCCCACCCGCGCCCGTGGGGTTCGTTCCACGCACAGCAAGGGCCCCCTCTCCCCTCACCGTGACCCCCCAGGGGGCTCAGCTGCCTCCTCCCCCCCC
>NW_020961165.1:1359-6774 GCF_003031625.1 Empidonax traillii | reverse complement strand
ATTTATGTGCTTTTCCAGGAATCCAAATAAAACCGTGGCTGAGCACGTCCCTTTGTAAGGGCCACCTGTGCATCGTGCCTGGTTGTTCCGGGGGTTACCCTATGGAAATCTTCCCAGCCCAGTATAGAAATTAACACAACAGTCGGGTGAGCAGAGGATGGTCTCACCTTCTGCCTGCTGTTAAGAGAGGAAAAACAGTGATTGTGACAGGCAGCCCACACGGATTACACTTCTTTTTTTTTTTTCCTCTTCTTTTTTTCTTATTTTTTAAGTGAAACTTTTTTTCTGCAAAAAAATCCAACAAAGTAGCCTCTCCAGAGAGATCCAGTACCAGTGCAGGGTGCCCAGCTCAGGGAACTATATTGCCAGGGCTTACAATGCGGCAGGTCAGTGAATTACAGTAATAAAGACTTAAAACAAAATTCAGGTGCTGAGACGAACACATTTCTTTTGCTGTTCTGAAGGAGCCACGGGCACCGGGAAAGGCAGTCTAAGCAAAAGAGACCGTGTGTGCTTCAATCTGTGATTTTTTACAACGTCTTTTAGGCAGAAGCGTTGGGTATCATGCAGGTGTGAGTTGTTACAACCAACCTTCATGAAGCCTAGCCATGACGATGATGACAGCACAATTTTTATGACTCAATCCTTGAATGTTATGAAGTTGTTTATAAAATTAGAGAAAGTAGTGAAGTGAGAACTTACTAATCTCGGTGGAAGAGTATTACTTTTATTCCCTAAAATTTCATTCAGTTCAAAGTTTATGGGCTAAAAGTGGGTGTTTCTAAACTAGCTGTGTTAGATGGTGCCTGTCCTTCCTATGAATAAGATAGAACTTATCACCTATTAAAGAATACCTAATTTAGGGCTGGAAAAGGTATTTTTAATAGCAGAAAAGAGACAGAGTTAGCAAAACTTGCGATGGAAAACTTTCCTGCTCTGTATCATTGAGGAAAGTGATCAGACCTCATTTGTGTTATAGGTCAGCAGGGCTAAAATTGTTTTGTAAAAAATAATTGTGGAAGAGATTTGCAGATGAATTTAATGCCAGAAAAGCAGTAATAAACCTGCACCTGTTACTGTGCACTCCTAACCAGCCCATCTCCAACCTACGCACAAAGTTTTCTGAGTTTGTGTCTGAATAGGCCACTTGGCTTATTTTTTTTTCTTGCCAAAACTTTAGCATAGATAAAAAATGTGGAAAAAAAATGTACTTAGTAATGAAACAGATTGCGGGTTTGTTTTTTATTTATTTATTTGGGTAAATAATGCCCATCTTATTGTGAAAGTTACAGACCCCAGAGAAAAGCCTGCAGTGAAGGGCAGCAGGGAATGCATGTTAATGAGGGCTAAAAGACCACCGCTGTTTCTAAGCAGTGTAGGTGATGTTTAGTATTTAGTATTAATATTCCTATTTTCTCTTAGACATATTTTTTTGTCACATACCTGTTTGTCTTACCTGAAACTTTACAAAGTCCAGTCAGCAATTCTTAAAATTTATTTTTCACAGCCTGCCTTGAATCTCAGCGTTTATATTCTGAGCAAACCCTAGATGTAAAATGTTCTCAGATAAAAGCAGTGACAAAAGTCTTACTTTCCTTTTGAGAGATAGATTGCATAAATAAATATGACAATGCATAGATATGTAATATACCAAAATAAATAGTGTGTGTATGGGTGTGTATAGGCACATAAACATTATTTGCCACACCATGTTTATACCGCTCTTGCGCAAACTTTATCAAGCGAAATTTTCATCGAGGCGTGCGAGATTAGGTCCAAAGTGTTTATGCCAAACTGCCTGATAAAGCATTGGATTTAGGACAACGGCAATATCAGTTCTGTGCTCTGTAATCACTCCATATCGCTGGAGAATTATTTCGTACCATTGTGAGATGTGTCCATCAGCTTTCAGCCGTGATAACACCGCAGGACTGCGTACAAATAAAATATCTGAGAACAACTGTACCTGTTTGCATCTTTCCTGGTTGTGCATGGAGGATTTATCCAGCTGGATGGTGGTATCAGCATGGTGGGAAGGGATTTTTAGGTGCCTGCTGGCCCTTGGAGTGGCCCAGGTCTGCCACAGAACTGGGCCAATGGGCAGTGCTTGAACCCATCAGTAAATCACAGTGAGCTTAATAAACTGCATTCACTTTCACAGGGAACTTTCACTTTGAGATCTATTTCAGTTTTTCAAATAATCCTGCTTACAAAGCAGTTTTTAGGTTAAAATAGCATTACCATTTATTTTGCTCCCATAGAAGGTCTACAGCAAAACAAAAGGGGAAGCACTGCCTCTCCCGCCTCTCTCTGTTCTGTTGCTTCTTTTCTGCAGCCTGCACACTTTTGCTGGGAAGTTATTTCCTCCGCAGTGCATTTCGCAACAGACTCGAGACCCTGTGGAAATGCATTACAACTCTGCAGGCATTTCTGCGATGCGCTTGGCTCCAGAGCCAGCGCCCCACGTACGGCTGTGCCAGGCAGCGATGCCGCCAGGAATTCGTGGTTAAAGCAGGAGTTTTCACAGAAAGGAATAACACTGACCAATTTTTGGTGTAGCTATTTCCACTTGCCCTTAGCACAACTCCTTTAATTTCCATCCCCACATTGTGGCTTGGGCCCAGATCCCGAATTGTGGTGCAGCCGCCTTCATCTGTAGGATAGGGACTGAAGCACCTATTCATCCTCCTCTGCTTTCCTGCTAGGAATCATGGCAATGGACAGAAAATATTGCGTGCAAAAACATTATTATTCACATGTATTTAGCAGTGTAAAGTGAGAATTTCCATTAAACATATTACCCTACTTATTAAAAATACTCTCTGTAATCTGGAGCCTGGAGGTTGAAAGTTCTGCCCACCTGCCCTCCCGTTTAAGGGTAACATACTGTTTGCGTGACTGCGGTATTTATTATTGTAGAATCATGGAATGGCTTAGGTTGGAAGGGATCTTAAAGATCACCTAGTTTCAACCCCCTAACATGGGGGTTGCATCAGGGTTTGGAGCCTTCAAACTAGAGAAGGAAAGTCCCATTATGCTCAGTTCTCTGTGTACGCATGGAATGATAAAACAATATCTTCCCTGGAGAGAGTCTTACAGAATAGTCTCGGTTTTGGTATCTTCAGAATATTATTGATGCCACGATGGATGCTGGGACCAGGTTATGCACAGCACTAACCTCCAGCTCCTCCATGACATTTCTGCTGGGATTTGTAGATAATTCCATAGCAGGTCATGGGATGATACAGAAACATCAGGACACTGATTTCCATCAACCATACTAGCATTGAGGTCTCTTGGAGATGTGAGTCAGCAGCATGTGGCTCTAAGGTCTTGACGGAAAGGGGATCAGGATCGAGCTTCAGCTATTTCGGGGGGCTTCTGGCTCTCACTGGGGTGCAGCTGCCCTCGGGGCAGGCGAGCCACTATGGTGGCTCTCCCAAAGCCACCAACACCACTCAGGGCCCTGAAGAGCCCTGTTGTCCGGCTTAGGCCTTTAATGATTGCTGCTGTATGTTAACAGGCCATACCACATATAGACTGGCTATTGTCAGCGCTGATCCTTGTCCAACTGACGGGCTATTCAAAGCACTTCTCAAGCCTCTCCAAAATCCCAGCTTGTTCTACCCCGATGACAGCCATCCCTCCCATTTGGAGTTTTCTTTGTATGCTTGATAACATGGTGGAAATCCCTTATTATGCTTCTTTTAATAATGCTTTCACATGGCAAGGGGACATGATGTTTTAATTTATGCAGTACACATCATCCTTCAACAATTTGCTAAGAGGAGCCCTTGCGACCTAAGCCTGTGCCGAATAGCACAAGTTTATGCAAAACCAGTGGTTTCCAACCTGTGGTCTCCAGACCGCTGGGAATCGGCGGGGTCCTTCTGAGGGGTCACCAGGAGGTAACCAGGAAAGCAGAGCCACTGTCGGGAGGTTCAAACGCGCCACATATGGAACCGCGCTGTCACCAGCGCAGGTCCAGGGCTTCCAAACTGGAAACTGAAAATCACTATCTCAGGGTTTTTTTACTTTCTTACTCCTTTTTTTTTTTTTTTTTTTTTTTTTTTTTTTTTTTTTTTTTTTTTTTTTTTTTTTTTTTTTTTTTTTTTTTTTTTTTTTTTTTTTTTTTTTTTTTTTTTTTTTTTTTTAATCTCTGTACTCAATACACTGCAGCTGCAACCTCTGTGTCTTTAACTACCTGCTCGAGTCGATTAAAAGCAGTAAATTCGGAGGGGTAACCGCACCATTCCGTATGAGTTGTGTGAGTCAAAGTCTCACTTTGTTGTCAAAAAATAGTAATTAACCTTCAGATCCACTTGCTCCCCCCGCCCCCAAAATTATTTTGCAGTATTATCACGCATCTTGAGGCTTCCAGTTTTAAGCATATAATGCTTCTGCTGTTAATGAAGCGGGTATCCACAATCAAGGAGAGCTGAGAGCCACAGACAATTGTTTGTTTGCCTTTATTTCTCACGCCCTTTGAAGGTTTTTCTTTCTCCTCTGTTTTGCCTTTTTTTTTTTTTTTTTTTTTTTTTTTTTTTTTTTTTTTTTTTTTTTTTTTTTTTTTTTTTTTTTTTTTTTTTTTTTTTTTTTTTTTTTTTTTTTTTTTTTTTTTTTTTTTTTTTTTTTTTTTTTTTTTTTTTTTTTTTTTTTTTTTTTTTTTTTTTTTTTTTTTTTTTTATTAAGTGACTTTAGCAGATTGTATCCTCGGAGCTGTGAATAATGGGGTTATTCTACAAAAAATGGCCAAGGCTAGTTAAGACACACAAAGCCAGGAAATCCTTTCAGGGATGAAATCAGGACTATTTTAGGGGTGCCGTGTAAGTTGGAGACTTTGCAGCTCGGCTGCTGCATCGCTGCCAGGCACGGCCGCTCTACGGGGAGGATCGGTCCTCCCCCGCCGGGGGCTCGCCCGGCCAGGGGGGCCCCGCAAACGGCACCGCACCCGCAGAGGGGGGGCGAAGCGGGGGAGGGTTTGTGCAGAGCACGGGGGATTGCAAAGGTGCTCGTGCAAAGGAGGATATAGGGTTTGCCAGTGCCGGGTAACTTTGCCCGTGCAGCAGAGGAGCTTTGCTGGTGCAAGGGACGGGGAGTTCCCCGAGCTGGGGAGGGCTGCCTGTGCGGGGGGTGCGCATGGGGGGAGTACCCGTGAGACGGAGGGGTTTACCCCCGGGGGGTGGGGGGGTGGTTACCCTTGCCAGGGAGGAGATTACCCCTGCGAGGGGGGGTATCCATGCCGGGGGAGGGAATGGTTATCCGTGCGGGATGGGGGGGGTTACCCGTGCAAGGGGCGCTCGCAGCATCCCCCCGCCGCCCTCCCGCGGAGGACCCCCGCGGCTGGGAAGGGGCTCGGCGGGGACGGGACACGCTGCGGGGCCGCCCGGCGTTGGGGGTGTGCGGGGGATGACC
>NW_020961165.1:0-1040 GCF_003031625.1 Empidonax traillii | reverse complement strand
CGAATCGCTCGTAAGTTCTGCAAAGTCCCGGGCACTGGAAGCCCAGGCGGCAGAGTGGGGAGAGGCGGCAGCGCTCGAACCCCCCTGCCCCGGCTTCGGCTCGCCCTGCGCCGCAGCCACCAAAACCCCCAAATCACCCCAAAACCCAAGGGGGAAAAAACCAAAACCCCAATATATCCCATCCAAGAGCGGGCGGCAGTTGGCTGCGGCGAGTTTTCCCTTCCGGTTCCCAACGGCCGCGAGTTGATATAAGCCATAAAAAAATATTAAAAAATCCCTGGGGAAAAAAATAAAAATAAAAGAGTGCCGCCAACCACCACAGCCCGCAAAGTTTCTACCGCACTGTTATCAGTGTTATGCCTGTTATCCCCGCCCGTGGGACGCGGCGCCGCTTAAGCTGCTCTCTTTTTTTGCTGTATTTTTATCCCGATTCCCACGCTTTCGCAGCAGAGGGAATTCGCTATTTTGTCTGTGCGGGGTCTGGGCGCGGAGGGAGCGCGGGCGCGCAGCGCTGCGCCGCCGCCTTTCTTTTTTCTCTTTTAGCCTTTTTTTTTCTTTTTTTTTTTTGAAGGGATTTGAGAAAACCGCTGAGCTTGACAGATTCCCCCCCGTGTTCCCCCTCCCCGCCCGTACGTGCGCGCCAGCTCCGCGTGCGCCCGTCCCGGAGCGGCCGCGGCCGCGCACAAAGAAACGCGCGCGGGCGCGCGCTGTGACGGACCGCGGCGCGGACCAATGGGCGGTGCAGTACGGTGCAACGTCACCTGGCACCGCCCAATCAGCGCCGGGGGTGGGTGTTGCGACGTTTGAACTCCCCCGGGGGGAGGGGCGCGCCTTTTTTCCCCTTTTTTTCTCCTTTTTTTCCCCTCTCTATTTTTTCTTCTCTTTTTATTTTTTCTCCCCGTTTTTTTCCTCTCCTTTTTTTTTTTCTCCTTTTTTTTTTTTTTTAATTTGTCTTTTCCGCCGAAGTTGGCGGCGCCCCGCAGGGGAACGGGGCCGCTGGCGGGGACGGAGCCCTCGGAAATCTCCGGATTTAGCACCCA
>NW_020961164.1:0-6778 GCF_003031625.1 Empidonax traillii | reverse complement strand
CTCCCTCCGCACCCGAGTCACCCACCCAGCGCCGGCACGGGGGGAGCTATTTAAACTTATTTATTTCCTGATCTCCGAGAAGAAAAACCGCGCCGCCGCCGGCTCCCCCGGGAGAACAGCCGTCCTTGCCCTCCCTCCCTGCCCTCCGACCGCTGCGGTCCCGGCTTTGCTGTGCATGGCTTCCAGTTACTCCTGCTCCTCTCAGCCACGCGGCCTTTGGGTTTGGTTTCAATGTGGTTTCGTTTTTCTATTTTATTTTTTATTGTTGCTAGTCTTGATTTTTTTTTTTTCCTGCCTCCTCCGACTTTTGCACAGGCTGACCGGAGGGGGGGCGGCCGCTCCCGCGGAGCTCCGCGCTGCCCCTCGGGCTGACTCAGGTCACAGCGGTTCTCCCTCATTTCCCAGAGTCACTTTTCCACCCCGGCCCCCGTGGCTTCGCCGTCGGGAGGGGAGACCCCTCCTGAGCAGCTCCCCATAAGCAGGAGCAGGGGAGGACTCTGCCCCTGCCGGTACTTGTGTGTCCCCGGTCCCCACGTCCCGCCCGTGCCGGGGCGGCCCCGCTGGGTCTCGGGGAGGAGGGACGGGGCTGTCCCCGCACTGCCCTGCCCGGCCGGGGGGGCTGGAGCTCGGGGGAAGGAACCCACGCCTGGCCTTGCCTTCGGTTCCCAGGGCGCCCTCCCCAGTGCCCAGGACTGCTCCGGGCCCCGCCGGGGACCCTGCTGATGGAACACGGAGGGTGTTGGAGCAGAGCCGGGTCCAGCCATCACGGCCGTGCAAAGAGGAGGCGGTTCCCGGGAGCAGGGCCCGTCCCCTCTCCCTGTGTGCCCTGTCCCGGCCTGGCGGGGCCGGGGGGAGGGAGCAGGACACGGGAGGGCTCTGCAGGGCAGGGGACAGAGGCTGGGCCTGGCAGGACCCCGACAACACCCTCTGCTCTCCTGGCTCCATCCCCGGAGCAGCCCAGGAGGGCTCTGTGCCCTCCCCGAGGGATGCAGTGGGGGCAGGAGGCTCGTGTGGCAGCGTCCCCCCTGCCCAGGGGACACATGCTGGGGCCCCCTCGTGCCCTCACAGCTGGCCACGGGTCTCAGTCAGGCCCCAGCCATTCCCCGGGCCTTGGGGGCTCTCCCATCCTCCCCTGGCACCTTGTGGGTCACATCCTGCTGCTCGGAGCCCTCGGCCCAGTGGGTGTCCCCCAGCACAGCCCCAGCCACTGAGGGGGCCACAATTTGGGACAGCAGCCGTGGGCTGAGCCTCCCTCCATCCCTGGGCAGAGCCTGTCCCTTGGGATGAGCCCCGCTCCTCCCCTGGGCCACCCCTCGCTCTGTCCCCAGGGATGGGCACCACTGCATCCCAAGGGATGAGCCCTGCTCCATCCCTGAGCCTCACCTCGCTCCATCCCTGAGCCTCACCTCGCTCCATCCCTGAGCCTCACCTCGCTCCATCCCTGAGCCTCACCTCGCTCCATCCTCAGGGATGAGCCCTGCTCCATCGCCAGGCCCTGCTCCCAGTTCCCTCCAGGCCCAGCACTGGAGCTGCCAGAGGAGCCCCCAGCCCCCCTAGAGGCGGCTCCCTGGCACCACAGCACCCCCCAAAGCCTGGGGTCCCTGTTCCCACCCCCTCCCTGTCCCCAGCCCCCTGAGCCACCGTCCCTCACATCCCTGGAGGTGGGGAGGGGGCTTCTCCTGCCGAGGCAGAGGAGGATGCACGATGGGGGGAGGAAGAGCAGGGTGGGATGCCGGGAGCCCCCGGGGCCTTGCTTTATGCCAGAGTAATATATTCGTGTCCTGACAATACAGGAAGGGCTATAAAGGTGTTTTTTGTTCTGTAGATGGGAGTTAGACAATTCCACTGTTGCTTTCAGACAAGTGAAAAATTCCTCTCAGTGACTAAGTGCCTGCAATTCCCTAGGGATGGGGGGACACTGCCCGGGCATCCCAATTCCTGGGCATCCCAATTCCTGGGCACCCCAGTTCCTGGGCACCCCGATTCCTGGGCACCCCAATTCCTGGGCACCCTAATTCCTGGACACCCCAATTCCTGGACACCCCAATTCCTTGGCACCGCAGTGTCACGGGTGGGGGTGCCCTGGGAATGCCATGGGGTTGGGGTCCCATGGGTGCCCCCCGAGCAGGGGCTGCCTGGGCTGGAGCTGCTTGTGGTGGCGGAGACCTGTGGATGCTTCTGGAGAAGGGGTTGGGGATCCCCCCACTGTCGACGCATCTGCCAACTCTTGATTTGATTTTTTTTTTTTTGTCATTTCATAAAACTTTTCAATCCAATAAAAGCATGTAGTCTATTTTACGACCTGCTGTCTGCTGCTCCCTTCTTCCAGCCCTTCCCAGGCTCCCAGTTTTGGGGGCCTGCTGGTGGTGAGGGGTTCCCAGCCTGGCCACAGGGTCCAGCAGTGGGATGGCACATGGAACCATGGAATGATGGAATTGTTTAGGTTGGAAAAGCCTCCAAGCCCATCGAGTCCGTTCCCCAGCACTACCAAAGCACCACTAACTCGTGTCCCCAAGTGCCACATCCTCAGGGCTGTTAAATCTCTCCAGATCCCTGGCCTGAGGGATCTACTGTGGTAGGATCCCCATGAGCTCCCCCAGAATCCCAACCTGCACAACCCCCTGGAAATGGCTCATTCTGCTGCCTGTTGCAGCCAGAGGCATCCTCAGAATTCCAGGTTATCTTCCATGGCCTCGCCCCCCCAAACACCCGTTCCTGTCACCCTGTTTTCCCAGGCAGTGTCTGTGCTGTCCTGGCCCCTTTCCCGGGAACAGCAGGAGCAGTGGTGTGGGTGTCCCGGGAGCCAGACTGGCACCGCCCTCGCACAGGCTCAGCTCAGCACTGGAGCAGCTGCTGAGAACTCAGAGCTCTGATTTCTCCAGGAGCAGCCGGGATTGCTCCCACAGTTCCCCTGCTCCAGGCACTGACTCAGCTGCTCCCGGGAGTGTGTCCTCCTCCTTTCCTCTGCATCTTCCAGGGGAGGCTGCAGCACATCCCTGATCTTCCTCTGCTGCTTTTTAGGAGGAATTTCTCCCTGGAAAGGGTGGTCAGGCCTTGGCAGGGGCTGCCCAGGGAGGTTTGGAGTGCCCAGCCCTGCAGGTGTCCAAGGCAGGCCTGGCCGTGGCACTCAGTGCTCTGGGCTGGGGGACAAGGTGGGGATGGGGCACAGGGGGATCCATGGGCTGGGAGGGCTTTTCCAGCCCCAGGAATCCCGGGATTCTGGCTGTCTCAGCATTCTGTGGGTTTTCTCCACAGCTGATGGGCTGTTCCTGCAGCACCCCAGAGTCGAGGCCTCTGAATGGAGCAGGTTCCTCCCCAGGAAATCTCTGGGAACCAGGACTACCCCCCACCACTGCAGCAGGGAAGGGAGAGTGGAGAAAGGGATGGATTTCAAACACAGGTTCAGCAGGATTAACCCTTCCCAGCCCAGAACACTCACAGGATGGGAATGGGTTGGGAATTGCCCAGTGAGCTGGGGATGCCCTCAGGAAGGTCACTGAAGGCTTTGGGAGGTGACAGGAGTGGAATCAGGAGCATAAGGAAGCTGGTGATAGGAGGAACTGAAGGGAGGAAGAGTTTCCTGCCTGGTGAGTGTGGTCACCTCCAGCCCCTGCCATCCCCACAGGGCTCCCGGGACAGAGCAAGGTCCAGGGCCTCCTATGGGACAATCCAAACCAGCCCCAGCATCCCTGCAGGTGTCTCTGGGTGAGGGAATTACCTGTGAATCCACCCAAACAGGGGAAATGGAAGAGGTGTGCCTGGGTGGTTCTTGTGTTTAGGCAGAGCTTTGCACACAGTGGGCCCAGGGCACCTGAGGGACCAGGACTGAGGGCTGGAATCAGGACAGGGTGTTACAGTGCACAAAACAACCAGCAGCAGGATTGGCCTCTCCCAGCTGTGTTTTCTCCTCACAGACTGGGTGCTGTAAGAAACTGTCATAGTTCTGATTTTAGCAAGGAATTTTTTCTTTCCCTTCCCCCCCCCAGCGTGTATGCTCTGTGGATTACCCATCAGGTAAAACAAAAGAATTGGCCTCCTCCACTAAATGACCAAGACATTAGTCACCTAGCAACGAAGGGGGAGGAATTGGGAAAGGCTAGGGGGTGTGTGTGGAAAGAGGTGGGGTTTGGGGGGTTGGAGCTCAGCTCTGGAGCCAGAGGGGAGGCTGCAGCAAGCAGGAGAGACTGCCTGGTTTCTTCTTAGTCTTTTCCTGTTGGAGGAGAGTTTTCCTGCTGTTCTCTGCGCAGCTGTTTGCTGGTTACGGGCCTGGCTCACCGCGAAATCCTCACCAACTGAAAATCATGAGTTTTCTTCCATTGGGAGAACTTTCTGTTTCCCTCTCCCTTCCCCCCTCCTCCCCCACCACCTGGCGGCAACCAAGGATCTCACAGCGCCGCCTGGTGACGGGTGCTGGACATTACAAGTTCCACTCCTCCAGTGATCCAACAGCGCCACCTGGTGACTACTATAGGACATTACAAGTTCTGCACCTTCGTTAACACAACAGCGCCACCTGGTGAACGGTACAGGACATGACAAGTTTTGCATCTCCAGTGACCCGACGGCGCCCCCTGCTGACTGTGGCTGGAACTGCACCAAACGGTGCTAAAAATTGAACTATTTGATTTTCCTTTTGCCGGTTTATCGGTTTTGTTCTTGAAGGGGATTATTGGTGGGTATAGGGGTATTGCTTGGTTGTTTTACTTGTTTTTTTTTTCATGTTCCTGTTAATACACACATACCTTTTAATAAAGGGCTGTTATTTTTTTCCCTTTTTCCATAATTTGTTTTTCTTCAATCGGAGCCTCTTAATTTCGGATTTATAATTGCTTAGAAAAGGAAGTTTGGGTCTTTTTCTCCTAATCCATCCTCAGCAAAAGACCTTTGTCTCATTTAAACTGTGACATTTATTGGCGCCCAACGTGGGGCCCGAGAGAGGAAAAGTGGAAAAGGAATAACTGCCCTTGTGTGACTTTATACGTGTTTGTGAACCTGTAAGCACCATGAAGTCTAAGATTGCTGCTTTTCTGTGGTATATGGTTATGCCGAGATCTATGTCCCACCTGTCGATGTTTTTCAGCTCAGACACTATGACCCTCATTGCACTAAGTATGTTTGAGATCTCGCACTGGTGTTATGACGTAGCAAACTCAGCACCTGTTATTTTCCTTCGGGATATGTTCTCACGGATATATTATTGCTCTAACCGACACTGCCTCCTTTGGGGTTTTAAGGATAATGGCACCTATCCCTATGGAGAAACACAGGGGGGTATATTTGCTCAGCCCTTCATACATTTTCCCTTTGGTTCCAATACAATGGCCTCTGAGAAATTTAAACTCTCTTTAGATGTAAGAGACATTTTCTTTTTTGTGCAAGGTGTCATAACCATTGCCACGGTGTCATATCTAATATTTGTGATTAGGCCCAGGATTTACCAGGAACGGGCACAGAAGCCAGCCCCAGGGGTGGAAAAACTCGAGTGGCATGGGCCATGGGAGGACTTGGGTAAATTTCTAAAAGGTGGTTCAGTTCCTCCAACATGGAAGTTCACTCTCGAACAGCTCCTAAACCCTATACAGATAATAACAGCTGTGAGGGAAAGAGGTCATGATAAACCCATAGAGAGGCAGTTGGTAGATGCATGTGGAGCTTTAGCCGTTGCCTACAAAAAGGTGCTCGATATGGTGCAATCCTCACAGGAAAAAGGAAAAGATGAAAATGAGAGGCCTGATTCAAGGGTGACTCCAGATAAGGCCAGCTCCAAGGGACCAAACAAGTCAATGGAGGTTGCCCCTATCCAAAAGAAGAAATATAAGACCAAATCAGCCCGCCCAGTTGATGATGATGGGGAAGCAGGACCCTCACAGACAGCCAACCCGGAGCCAGAAATCATCACTGAGTCCTTATCGTATGATAACCTCCGGAAATTAAGGGCAGACGTCATTCGTCACCCGAATGAGCCTATACTGACCTGGATGATCCGAGTCTGGGACTCTACGGGTGATGCCATAAACCTTGATAGCGGTGAAGCAAGGCACTTGAGGTCTATTGCCCAGGATGTGGGCCTTGAAGAGGCATTTGTGAGAGAATCAAAGCCCCTGTCTCTCTGGGCATGGCTGCTGGATGCTGTGAGAGGGAGATTCATTTACAGAGAGACCTTGCAGAAAGACCATTTTGCGAAGAGTTGGAAGACCATGGAGGAGGGGATCCAACGCCTGAGGGAAATGGCACTATTGGAAATACTGTTTGGAAGAGATGTGCAAGCTAGTCACGATCCTGACCAGGTTAGATGTACACCATTCATGTGGTGGAACTTCATGCGTATGGGGCCACCTGCACATGTCAGTTACCTGACATCACTAGATGCTGGAGAAAAGAGTGAGCCAGTGGCGCTTATAGTAAATAAACTTCGGATGTACGACAGTATAGCCCAAGAATCACTACACGTCCGTGTTTCCTCTGTAGAGACCTCAGTCGATAACCTCACTACCATAGCTACACAAATACAAGATCAACAAAAGGAAATGATGGAACAGATGAAGAGAAACATCTCCCAGGTGGCACCAGTGAGAACCAGGCGCCCCCCAGCTAGAGGGGGTAGACAGACCTCACGAACCGAGCTGTGGTATTTCCTATCTGGACATGGAGAAGACATGAGACAGTGGGACAGGAAACCTACCCATGTCTTGGCAGCCCGAGTACAAGAGTTAAAGGACCAAAGAAAAACAAATTCCGGGAAAGTGAGTGCAGTGCCGGTATCCCGTAGGCAGAGATC
>NW_020961163.1:4534-6780 GCF_003031625.1 Empidonax traillii | reverse complement strand
ATCCCATGGGAGCTGGAATTCTGCCCTGTGGCAGGATTGGGTGTTCTTAAGGAAAAAGGAATGGATACTGCCCACATCCGAGGGGAAAAGGAAGCCCACCGGCTCACGTGCTCCAGCCACAACTCACCAGTGAGCGATCCCACCGTTGCCATGGTTATCTCTCCCAAATTATCGCCAAACAAGGCAATTAGGCCACCACAATGCAGCCTAATTGCCTGTAGATTTTCCAGCGCGTTCTCCGCTTTTCCAGAGGGGATTTCCCCTCCCGGCACAGCCGTGGGTTTGGTTTTTTTGGTTTTTTTTTGTTTTGTTTTTTTTTTTTTGACAGCTCCCTCCCCGCGAGGAGCCCCCGGGATAAATTGCTGGATTCCAGGTGCCAGATGCCGCACTAAAACCTGCTCCTTAATGAGGTGACATCAGAAGGCGCTCATTCAGAAAATGCTGATATTACCAGCAGGACGAATGTGCTGCCTTTAATCTCGGTCTATTATGGGTTGGGCTCGGAGCCAGGTTTTAATCGCCGCGCACTGGGATGACACGGGATGTTCTGGGGGAGTCGTTCCCGGAGCACCTGAGGATGCTCAGGATGGCACCACACGGGCAATGAGCTGCTTAATTTGGGGGGGCTTTAGGGGCAAAGCACCGAAATCCTGCAGGTCAAAAGCACCCCAAAATCAGGGGTGGAGGGAGCACATTCCCACCCCAAAATGAGGGATGGAGGGAGCACATTCCCACCCCAAAATCAGGGATGGAGGGAGCACCTTCCCATCCCAAAATCAGGGATGGAGGGAGCACCTTCCCACCCCAAAATCAGGGATGGAAGTACCACATTCCCACCCCAAAGTCAGGGATGGAGGGAGCACCTTCCCACCCCAAAATCAGGGATGGAGGCAGCACATTCCCACCCCAAAATCAGGGATGGAGGCAGCACATTCCCACCCCAAAATCAGGGATGGAGGTGCTACATTCCCACCCCAAAATCAGGGATGGAGGTGCTACATTCCCACCCCAAAATCAGGGATGGAGGTGCCACTTTCTTACCCCAAAATCCAGGATGGAGGCACCACCTTCCCATCCCAAAATCAGGGATGGAGGTATCACATTTCCACTTAAAAATGTGCAATGGAGGGAGCACTTTCTGAGTCCAAAATCAAGGATTTGGAGGGAACACCTTCCCACCCCAAAATGAGGGATGGAGGGAACACCTTCCAACCCCAAAATCCAGGTTGGAGGTACCACTTTCTACCCTAAAATCATAGGTGGAGGGAACACATTCTCACCCAAAAATCAGGGATGGAGGAAGCACCTTCCCACCCCAAAATGTGGGAAGGAGGGAGCACTTTCTGACTCCAAAATCAGGGCTGGAGGTACCACCTTCCCACCCCAAAATGTGGGAAGGAGGGAGCACTTTCTGACTCCAAAATCAGGGATGGAGGCAGCACCTTCCCACCTCAAAATCAAGGGTGGAGGCAGCACCTTCCCATCCCAAAATGTGGGAAGGAGGCAGCCCCTTCCCACCTCACCAAAATTCTATCCCCAGTGCTAAAAATGGACGTGCTCCAAAAAAAAAAAAAAAAAAAACCAACAAAAAACCCAAAAAAAACCCCATTCCTGAGCTCAGTGATGGGATCCCACAGGGTTAACACAACCCCTTTAAACCCCTGGCGAAGGGATTTGAAGTGGAGCGAGGGGAGGATGTGAAAAGAGGTGGAATTTCCACTCTCTCCACATCGTGCCGGGCAGAAAAGAACATCTCTTCTCAAAGCCTCATTTTATTGTGATTTTAATGAGCATTTCAGGTCAATTCTCCCTCTGCCTCTGAGGCATCTCTCGCTCTACGCTTGTGAGGGCATCAAATATTCCAGTCAGCTAATTCGAAACGAATTTGGGGGATTTTTTTTTCCCCCCCCCAGATTTCTCCAAAGAAGACTTTTCCTGAGCAGAGTTCAGCATCCATTTCGAACAGATGGGACTTCAGCGACTTCTGGCTGTTTTTCCTGCCGGCACGAAGCCTCCAAATTTTCCCCTGGAACATCAAAAAGGCTGCTGGCACCGCAGGAAATACAAGCTATTACAAGAGGAGGCAGCCATTCGGGCTGTAAATTTATTAAGGATCAAATTATTTGGAAAACATTTAACATTCCAATTCCCCACCTATTTACAAAAGCCCCGTGAAATTACCTCCCCTCCCACATCTCCCTCCTGTGGAGGGGGAACAGTTCCCTTGGGAAATATTGTCCTTTTTT
>NW_020961163.1:0-1953 GCF_003031625.1 Empidonax traillii | reverse complement strand
TTTCTCATTCTGGGAGAGGGAAAAGCAGGACATTCCCATTCCCAATCCCAATCCCGTCCTCCTGCCCACCTGTGCTTCACAGCACAACCAGCTCATTAGGGAATTTAGGGAATCATGGAATTCCAGGCTGGTTTGGGTTGGAAGGGACCTTAGAGCCCATCCAGTCTCACCCCCTGCCCTGGGCAGGGACACCTTCCACCAGCACAGGTCGCTCCAAACCCCGTCCAGCCTGGCCTTGGACACTCCCAGGGATCCAGGGGCAGCCACAGCTTCTCTGCCCAACCTGTGCCAGGGCCTGCCCACCCTCCCAGCCAAGAATCCCTTCTGAAAACCTTCTCATTCCTTGCAGCAGTTTCTGGCTCAGGGTTTGTTTGACATCTTCAAACCTGACCTATCCTGGAGATTTTTTCCCCCACACACACATCCCTGTGGCTAAGTTGATATTGGGATTCAACCACGTGACATTTTCCCCCTAAAAATAAAAAAAAAAGAAAAAAAGAAAAAAAGAGAGAGATCTCAGATAAAAACACAAATGTTTTTCTTCCTCCAGCTCCAAGCAAAAAAAAAACCAAAAAAACCTCAAAAAAACCCCCCAACCTATTTTATAAATCATTTCAGATAAACAGAGACAATCAAATCTTTGTCTCCAGTTCACGCTGGAGATGCTGTGCAGGCACTGATAGCCTGGGATTGCTTCACTCCCCAACAATAAATCTGCCATTTGCAATACAGAGGCTGCCAAAAAAATCCCCTCAGGCCTGGTCTGGTTTCAGCAGAGGATATGTGAGCAAGACTGTGTAAATATTGCACTTTTTAGGCCAGTTCCCCCTCTCCCAGCTTTTGCAAACCCAAGCAAGTTTCCTCTTGCCGATGTGCACGAGGGCTGGTCGCTGTTTTCTTATGCAACCTGAATTTCAGATGTATTTTTTGGGGGCTCTTTATTTATTGTTTTTAGGCGCTGGTGGGAGACTGGGAGCAGAGGATGCTGCCACAGCCCTTTTCCTGGCCCTGGAACCAGGGAATACTCCCTGCTACCACATCCCAAAGCAAGGCCAGCACGGATTTGTTGAGGGGATGGGGAACAGTGTTCCTGGGAAGACTCCAGAGACAGAGCTGAGGAAAAGCTCCCAACTCTTCCCAGATTAAAATATTTCTGGCAAAATCAGGACTCTGGAGTGGAGTCAAAACCCCGTGACCTGTCACACAGGTTGGTTGGTTGGGGATTTTTATTGAAATATTGAAATATTAGAAATGAGGGATATTCCGGAACATTCCATGTATTATTATATTTTTTTTTAATTCTTCTGTAAAAGCTGGACCAGGCAAAGCTGGTGGTGCTGGGCAGGGCAGTCTCAGGGCTGTGCCACTCCTGCCTAGGTCCCTGTGCTGAGCAGTGTCACCCACATTTGTGGCATTTGAAAAGACATTTTTGTTTGCTTGGAACAGCTTATATACATTTTACATCAACATGCAGGGGTGTGATTTGGGTTTTTGTAGAAGCTGGGAAAATTCTGGATTTCTCTTTGGCCACAAGATTTGTCTATGTGTAGGAAATACAGGGATTTGGGGGGAAAGAATCAGAAGGACTTAAATAAAAAGTCAAGGTGTGTCTGTGCCAGGAGCAGCTCTGGGATGGCCTCAGCTGGATGTCTGGTGCCCATCAGCTGGAGGCTGCATGTCCTGCTCCATGGGGGCTGAAACCCTGGAGGTGCTGGAGGGTGGCGGTGATGGGAATATCCATCTATCCATGCCCTGACAATCCATCCCTGTACTGCCCATCTATCCATCCATCCATCCATCCCTCCATCCATCCCTCCATCCATCCATCCATCCATCCATCCATCCCTCCATCCATCCCTCCATCCATCCATTCATCCATCCATCCATCCCTCCACCCATCCCTCCATCCCTCCATCCATCCATCCATCCATCCATCCATCCATCCATCCATCC
>NW_020961162.1:5788-6780 GCF_003031625.1 Empidonax traillii | reverse complement strand
GAAACCTTTGCAGAAATGGGAGCTTCTAATGCTACTTTTCTTCCGAAGTTAGGAGGCCTTAATACAGTGTACACAGATGAGAGCCTGCAAGAGGAGAGAGCCCAGTTCCTGAGGATGGGTGGAGATGAGGAATCAGGTATGCTGAGCAGGCTTCAAGCTTTGTGAATTTTCCAAGTCCCTCAGGTTTTCCTAAGGGACTCTTTTCAAATGTGTGGTAGAAGAAACACTCGTTTCTGTTTGATCAGCTTTCCGGACTAAATCTTTTGGCCTCAGTAACAAATTGCAACCTGTGGGAAGAATATAGTGAATGTCTGAGCAATTTATATTGTGTGTAGTGCTTTTATGAACTTTTATAAACCTTTGCATATTTTTATAAGTACTATAAGTCCCAAGATGGCTGCGGGTGTCTCCTCAAGAACAAAGAAAAACGTGGGTCAAGAAGAAGGTGGAGCTCGTTAAAGTAAACTATTGCTTGGTTATCTGTTAATGTCCAATTATAAAGGAATCTGTAATAGATGTTTACGGCTGGATGGTAGCCGGTGTCCAATTGTATGCTTCTTGTCACGAGACCTTGAGTAGAAATGTTATAAAAACCCTGGACCATCGCAATAAAGCGGACATATTTGTGATCTTATAGATCGTGTGTGTATGTTCCGGTGCCTCTCCGCCAAAAGCAACCTGCCCCAGGAAGTTCAGAAACGGCCCCATTCATTAACTCCACTGTTGTGTCCCAGAGATCCCACAGAGATTCAGCTCCAGTGCTCAACCCCCCAGAGTGTCAACTGCCATGATAGCTGCTTTTTGACTTGGATGAGAGTCTCTCTTGTTTTCTTTGGTGTAGCTGGCACATCTGGAGCAAGGGGTCTGGGCTGAAGTACCTCGTTACCAGGGGCCCCTTACAGATCATGTTCCAACAGTAGCCATGTCTCTAATTAAGGAAGGTAGTTAGATATAGGAATTGATTGTCAGAGGTTTGTAAGAATGCGGTGAAA
>NW_020961162.1:0-3428 GCF_003031625.1 Empidonax traillii | reverse complement strand
GTATTCCTGGCTTTTTGGCGCAATTCCAATCCCGGTCAGCAGGGGCCGCTGTTGGATCACCGGAGGAGCAGAGCCTGCAGCTGCTCCCTGACAAGGGCGATTTTCGCCCCACGCCCCGAGAAGGGGAAGACAAAGGGGATGTTTCTGCCTCATCCAAGGACAAGGGTCAGGTGATATGTCCCCCTGGAGCAGCTCTCTGTCCTCCAAGGGAGGAGGAGATGTGGACGTGTTGCCCTGCCCAGCCAAGCCAAGCGCACGCAATTCCCCACCAGAACTGGTGCAGACGACCCCAGGGGTTGGCACAGGGCAGATTCCTGACGACAGGGACAAACCCACTGGGTGTTACAGGGATGTCTGTAAAGCCCATTTTCCGTGGGGGTTGCCAGTGGAGTGGGAAAGGAAAGGAGGAGAACACGGTGAGAGCAGGAGCTGGAGGAGCAGCCCCAATGCTCCCAGCTCCCAGCCCTTGCCCAGCCCAGCAAAGCCCAAGCAAGCCCAGCCTGGACCTGCCAGCCCCATCTTCCCAGCTCAGGAGCTCTGTCAGAGACAACAGGCCGGGCTGGGCGATTCTCCCTGGACACTGGCTGTGCTGGAGCGCTGCCTGGGCTGGCTGAGGGAGGACCTCAGCGGAACAGAGGTTGTGCTGCTGTTCAGCTCTTGCACGTGAACCTTTAGAGGGAAAAGGAAAGCTCTTTCTTTCCCCTGTGGGCTGCAAGTCCTGCACAAGCCTCCGGCCCTGGGATACAGGAGAGCTGCAGGGAGCTGGGCCCTCTGCCTTCAGTTTTGCTGAAGGGGGCAGCGGTGACATCCCAGGAGACCAGTGACATCCCAGGAGACCAGTGACATCCCAGGGCTCTGGTGACACCACAGGGGACATCAGTGGCATCACGGGGACATGGTGCTACCACTTGGGACAGAGGTGACATCACAGAGACATTTTGTGGACACAGGGACCACCCTTGGGGACAGCAGTGACATCACATGGGACAGCGGTGACATCTCATGGGACAGCAGTGACATCACTGGAGACCAGTTACATCACAACTTTCTGGTGATGTCACAGGGACTGTGATGACACCAATTGCACAGCTGTGACATCATTCGCAACACCAGAGACATCACAGGCACAGTGGTGACATCACTGGGGATGGCGGGGATGTTTGAGGGCTTTTGGGAGGTCACCTGCCTTCAACACGGCACCTAGCACACCCAAAAAGTGCTGGGACCCCCCTCAACCGACGGGAAAAGGGTGGGAGAGGTCAGAAGAGTGAGGAGGGCAGCGGGGCTTTGGTTTCCTGTCCCCTCCTCCGTGTGACAGCGTCGTGTCCCCACCCTTGGGTCCGTGTCCCCAGCCCTGCGCCTCCCCAGCTCTGCCGGGACATGGACGAGGACCAGGTCGGCTTAAGACCATGCCCTCTTGTCTTGCTGATAGCTGCCAGGGAGAGGAGACCAACCCCACCTGGCTACAACCTCCTAGAAGGTAGTTGTAGAGTGGGATGAGGTCTCCTCTGAGCCTCCTCTTCTCCAGACTAAACAACCCCAGCTCCAGACTAAACAACCCCAACCCCAGACTAAACAACCCTAGTTCCCTCCTCATAGGACCTGTGCTCGAGTCCCTTCACCAGCCTGGTTGCTCTTCTCTGAACCTGCTAAAGCACCCTGACACCCTTCCTGAGAACTGGACACAGAACTTGAGGTGTGGCCTAATTAGTGCTGAGTCCAGGGGAAGTAATCACTTCCTTGCAGCTGTTGGCCACACTGTTCGTGATCTTGGCCACCTGGGCATGCTGCTGGCTCATGTTCAGCTTCCTGTCCATCCAAGCTCCCAGGTCTCTTTCTGCCTGGCTGCTCTCCAGCCACTCTGTCCCCTGCTGCAGGGGCTTCTTGTGGCCAAAGTGCATGACTGGGCTCTTGGCCTTGTTGAACCTCATCCTGCTGGAATCAGCCACACTCTCCAGTCTGTCAAGGTCCCTCTGCAGAGCCCTCCTGCCTTCTAGCTGATCCACACTTCCCCCCAAGCTTGGTATCTTCTGCAAATTTGGAAATGGTAGACTCAATTCCCCCATCTAAATCATCAAGATATGAAACAGAACTGGGCCCAACACTGATCCCTAGGGGACACCACTAGTGACCGGCCACCAACTGGAAGCAGCCCTGTTCACCATCACTCTCTGGGCCCGGCCAGCCGGCAGTTCTTAACCCAGCAAAAAGTGCACCTGTCCAAGCCCTGGACCGCCAGCTTTTTTTATGCTATGGGAGACGGTGTCCAAGGCCTTGCCGAAGTCCAGGAAGACACATCTACAGCCTTCCCCTTATCCACCAAGCGGGTCACTTGATCGTAAAAGGAGATCAGGTTGGTCAGACGTGACCTGCCCTTCCTAAACCTTTGCTGGCTTGCTCTGATCCCTTGTCCATCCTGTAGGTGCTGTGTGATTGCACTCAGGATGATCCGCTCTGTAACCTTGCCAGGCACTGAGGTCAGGCTGACAGGTCTGCAGTTTCCCGGGTCTTCCTTCTGGCCCTTTTTGTGGATCAGCATGTCATTCCCCAACTTGCAATCCTCTGGGACCTCCCCAGTGAGCCAGGATTGTTGTAAATGAGGGAGAGGGGCTTGGCGAGCTCTTCCGCCAGCTCCCTCATCGCCCTTGGCTGAATCCCTTCGGGTCCCATAGACTTGTGAGGATCCAAGTGGCTCAGCAGGTCACAAATTGTTTCCTCCTGAATTCCAGATGCTATTCAGCATCTTATCTGTCTACAAGCTGCAGAAACTTCTTGACCTCTGACAAGAAGCACCTGCCAGAACTGCAAGAACAGATGCACACCCACCTCTGCCTCGGGGCCTTGGGCAAAGGGCTGACAAGGGAGAGGCCCAGGAGCCTTGAGGCCTGCCCAGCTTTCCTCCTCCCGAGGGCCTCCCGCTTGTCTCCTGACACCCTGTTGGCCCCAGGCCTTGCAGGCTTCTGGCTCACGACCCGCTGGCACCATCCCACCAGCCTGACCCCCCCTCTTTGCCCTGTCTCCAGCTGCTGCTCCCTTTGATGGCAAGGCTCTATCCAAGGAAAACCCCGGTTATCAGCAATGGCACCTGTGTGATGACTGCAAGGCTCGAGTGCGCCAGGCAAGAGCAGGAGCTCAGAGAGCCTGAGGAGCCAGGAGATACCCTGGCTGGGCATCGTGCTGCTGTGGGACGAGTTGACAATTTTCAGCCCCCACGCTGTTCCACAAAGGCTGGGATGTCACAAGGCCCTTGGCTGGCAGCCAGGGGAACAAGGCACTGAACAAATCTATTGCCAGGCGTAAGGGGGATACTTTTGATTTAGATGATCAATGGAACAGAGAGGGGTAAGAAAGTCATTGTATTGGCATGTGACACCAGCCAAAGTATTGTACAATGTAACTTTTTTGCACAAGTTGACAGTAAGGCTCAT
>NW_020961161.1:14312-17564 GCF_003031625.1 Empidonax traillii | reverse complement strand
TCATGGAAATTTACTGAACAAATTTGAGGAAACAAGTTTATGTGTGTGGGGTCAAATCATTTACTGGGCCACAAGGAGGGTGATGGTTGGGTACAGTATCAAGGGGTCAGTTGTGCCTCAGGAACTCGTCACCAAGTAGGAAGCTGATGGCTGTGAAGGGGCTGTGAGGTCAGTCCTGCCCCTCCAGGGGACAGGCCAACAGCAGGAAGGTGGCTGGGGAAGGGCCTGTGAGGCCCCTTCTCTCTGCAGGAGCTGATGGCTCAGCCCGGGACTCCTGACTGGGCCAGGGACTCTCCAGCTGCCCCTGCCAGAGCCTGGGACAGCCCAGTACAAGGTCCCTTTGGTTCCAAGAGGCCGTGTAGTGTCGCAATGGCCTCTTGATCCCGTGAGGTTCCACAGTGTCTCAGGGCTCCCCTGAATTCCATGAGGCCCCGTGTGTCACAGTGCCCACTTGCTTCCATGTGTTTCTGCAGCTGCCCAGGATTCCTTTTGTTCCATGAGACCCCACATGTCACAAAGGCCCTTTGATTGCATGAGAATCCTCAGTGTCACAGTGGCCCCTTGATTCCAAAAGATCCTTCAAAAAGGTCTCAGGCTCCTTTGTTTCCATAAGGCACTGCATGGCACGCTGGACTCTTGATTCCATGAGTCCCTGAAGGTTCCCAAGGGCCCCTGGATTTTGTGAGGTTAGCAGTGTCCCAGGGTCCCTTTGGCTCCATAAGGGTCTGCACTGTGATAAGGGCCCCTTGATTCCATGGGGTTTCACAGTGTCCCAAAGGCCCCTTGGTTCCATGAGTATCCACAGTGTCCCAGTTTTCCTTTGCTTCCATGAGGCCCTGGAATGTCCCAATGACCCCTTGGTTCCATGAATTCCAGAATGTCTTGGAGCTCCTTTGGTTCCACTGGGAGCTGCATGTCCCAGTGTTCCCTCATCACCATGATGTTCTCCACAACTCCTTTAGTTCCATGAGGCTCTGCAGTGTCACAACTGGCCCTTGACTCCACGAGGTTCCAAAAAGTCCAAGGGCTCCTTTGGCTCCATGAAACCCTGTAGTGTCAATATGGTCCCTTGTTTCCATGAGGTTCCACAGTGTTCCATGAATCATTTTTTCCATGAGGCTGTGGACTATTATTATGGAGCCCTGATTCCCTGCAGCCATGCTGTGTCACTATGGCATCTTGGTTCCATGAGATCCTACAGTGTCCCAGGACTCCTTCTGTAACATGAGACCCTGCAGTGTCACAGGTGCCCCTTGATTCCATGATATTCCACAGGGTTCCTCTGATTCCATGAGGTCCCAAAGGTCACAATGGCCCCTTTATTCCATGAGGTTCCCCAGTGTCACAATGGTCCCTTTAGCTCTGTGTGGCTCTTTGACACCCCATGATGTCCCGGCTCTTGAGGAGCCCTGAGAACTTCCCCAGGGGGAAGGGCCGGATTGTGCCCTGGGATGGGGCAGCCCCAGCTGGACAGACACACTGGGAATGAGAGGCTGGGAAGCAGTGCCAGGAAAAGGCCCTGGGGGTGCTGGTGGGTTCCAGTAGTCCCTGAGTCAGCAGTGCCCTGGCAGCCAGGAGGGCCAAGCCTGTGCTGGGGGCATCAGGGAGGGGATTGTCCCGCTCTGCTCTGCCCTGGGGCGGCCTCACCTGCAAGATTGGGACAGTTTGGGGGGACACAATGGAAGGAAGAGATTGAGCCATTGGAGAGTGTCCAAAGGAGGCAATGAGGATGAGGAAGATCCTGGAGAGGAAGGCATGTGAGGACACTGAGGGCACTTGGTGTGTTCAGCTGCAGAAGAGGAGACTGAGGGGAGACCTCACTGCAGTCACAACTTCCTGGGCAGGGGTAAAGAAGGGGCAGGCCCTGAGCTCTGCTCTGGGGGGACCAGGGACAGGACTGAAGGAATGGCCTGGAATTGTGTCAGGGCAGGGTTAGGTTGGATTTTTGAAAAAGATTGTTCCCCCAGAGGGTGGTTGGGCACTGAACAGGCTCCCCAGGGCAGTGGGCACAGCACCAAGGCTGACACAGCTCAACAAGATTTTGGATGGTCCTCTCAGGCTCATGGTGGGACCCTTGGGGATGGTCCTGTGCAGGGCTAAGGTTGGACTGGATGATCCTTGTGAGTCCCTTCCAACTCAGCACATTCTGTGACTCTGTGATTATCAACCCTGTGTTCAGCACAAATCCAAAACACAGCCCTGCACTGGCCATGGGGAAGAAATTTAACTGGACTCCCTCTGAAACCAGCACAGCCATTTTGGGCTCTCACAGAAACATCCCACAGTCCATTTGCCACCTGGAACCAGTGACTCTCAGTTCCTGCTTCCCCAGCCCCAGGGATGGTTTCCTTTGTCTGCTCATTCCTCCACACTCTCTTCTCAGTGATGGCATCTAAACCAGACAAGCCCCTGGGAATAAATTACTTCTAAGTCTTCAATTCTTTTGTGGTTAATTAGGCAGATCTCAGAAGTGCATTCAAAGTGAATATATTGTATTAAAGAAGCAATGAGAAAATATTTCCTTTTTCTGTGGCCTCTTTATTTTATACTGTTTTTACCTTGATATCAGCAATCCCCAGTCGATATTGATCCCAAGCACCTCCTAATTCAGTCTGAATAGATACAAAAATCAAGACCTTTTATGTCTGACAATCCATCGGACTTTGTCCCTATCCCTACTCCACCATTCCCTCATCCATCCCCTGGGACTCAAAGCAGCCTTGGGCTAATTTGAGCTTCCTCCACTAAAGGCTGGGCCTGCAGGTTTCAGCTCCTTGGCACCAACTCCCACCGGCTTGGCTTGGAGAAAGAGCTGCATGAGACACAGAATGATGTTCATTTTTTGCCAGCAAAAAAAACCAGAAGAACGCACAGCTCAATAAAACATCTCCTAATCTTCTGCAGTATATTAAGTCCACATTGCCAACACTGAAGTCCACTTTATGCAGTAGATTGTCTGAGACCAATGGCAAACACCTTCTGTGTCAACACAGATCCCAAGATTCCCCAAACTCTCCCTGTCCCGGATTCTGTCCATATTTGCCCTTTGCACACAGAGAGTCACACACTGAAGTCACAAGTTCCCTTGATCCACAGAGGCAGGAAAAGGGAGAATGTGAATGAATTTCTGTGCTGTCCCAAGCTAAATCTGCACTAATGACAATATTCTGGGCTTACAGGACCTTTATCAAACACATTCTGCAGCATCTGTTCACTGGATAAACATCTGTGTGGATGGGCAGGCCCAAGGAG
>NW_020961161.1:7998-9782 GCF_003031625.1 Empidonax traillii | reverse complement strand
ACCATTCCCTCATCCAGCCCCTGGGACTCAAAGCAGCCTTGGGCAAATCTGAGCTTCCTCCACTAAAGGCTGGACCTGCAGGTTTCAGCTCCTTGGCACCAACTCCCACCTGCTTGGCTTGGAGAAAGAGCTGCACAAGACAGTGGGTTGCTGTGGCTGGGTTTTGGTAGCAGCAGGACTACAGGGGTGGCTTCTGTTAGAATCTGCCAGAAGCTTCCCCTGTCCCATGGAGCCAATGCCAGCTGCTCCAGGACGGATTTCCTGCCACTGGCCAAGGCTGAACCACTTAGGAGTGACAGGAACACCTCTGGGATAACATATTTCAGAAGAGAGGAGAGTTGCACAGAAAAAATTCCAGGCTGGGAAGAGCAGAGTGAGAACATGGGATACCAACACAGACACCAAGGTTAGTAATGAAGGAGGGGCAGGAGGGACCCCACAGGAGCAGGGGAAGGACTCAGAGCTGAGGCCCCTGCAGCCCATGGAGGACCATTGGGGTGCAGAGATACCCCTGTACCCCATGAGAGAGTAACCCACAGGACAGCAGAATGGGAAGAGCTGCTGCCTGAGGGATGGACTCAACAACACCTGACTGCAACCCCCTTCCCCATCCCCCTGCACTGGGGTGGGGGTGGGGGGGAGGGAGAGCTGAGAAGGAAAGAGGGGTGTGGGGAAGGTGTTTTTAAGACTGTTTTATTTCTCACTCTTTGGCTTTTATCCTGTTCGTAATAAATTTAAGGACTATTCCTATATTGAGTCTCTTTTGCCCATTAGTGAGCAACTTTCTCCCAACCCTTATCTCTACTCAGGAATCCTCAGCTGGTGTTTTTTTTTTCTCTCATCTATGGAGTTACAGGCGGAGGGGTAGGTAATGGCTTTTAGTGGGGGTTTGAAATCCAGCCAGGGTCAACCCACTACACCAACCCATGTGCTTGAGGCCCTTTTGTGATGTCACAGCCTGTCCTCTCCATTCCGGAATGGCCCCTGGCAACCAAAAAACCAATGCCCCACACCCCAGAGTGCAGCCCAACCCATGTGCCATGAGCACCATTGTGATGTCACAGCCTGTCCTCTCCATTCCAGAACAGCCCCTGGAAACCAAAGAACCAACGTCACAGAATGTCACAGTGCAGCCCCCCCCATCTGCCATGGGCCTCTTTGTGATGTCACAGCCTCTCCCCCAGGAAAGAAAGCCTGTAACCTTTGGGATTCAGGTGCAGTTGGTGGGACACCCTGGGCACTCCATGGGCAGCAAGAGCTTTCTGTCCTGCCCCCTTTTGTCTGGCAGGAATCTTCATCCATATTCAATTTTGGGAGTCAGACTGACAATTCCAGCGCAGGGCTCCTGCAAGTGAACAACAGCCCTGCCCTCCAGGACAGAAACCCCTTACCCTCAGTCTCTTTTCCTGTTCCTTCAAATACAACCTGCAGGGCAGCTTTCTGCCATCTCTTCTCTTGGGAATTGTGAATAGACCTGCTCCCATGTTTAACACCTCAGGCAAAACCACCCTGGTAACACCTTTCCCAACCTTCCCCAACCTTTCCCAAAGCTGAGATGTGGAAAGAACTGTTGTAATATTATTAATATAATAAATAAGGAGTCTGCATGAACCAAGAGACACCAATATGGTGTGTAACAGAATGCTTTATAGACAACAAAGGCTTCAGTAGCAGTTTTGAATTGTAACATGTCCCAACAGGTAACCCTCTCAACCAATCCTGCCAAGGTTCTTCACTGCTCATGTGCACCAGGGTCCCAGAGACTTCGTTTTCCAGAACCCTCT
>NW_020961161.1:3022-5670 GCF_003031625.1 Empidonax traillii | reverse complement strand
TTGAAGGGGATTATTTGTGGGTATAGGAGTGTTGTTTGGTTGTTTTACTTGGGGTTTTTTTGTGTGTTTCTGTTAGTACACCCATACCTTTTAATAAAGGAATGTTAGTTTTCCATTTCCATAATTTGTTTTTCCTTCAGTGGGAGCCTCTTAATTTCAGATTTAAAATTGCTTAGAGGGAGGACTTTGGGTCTGTCGTGGTTTTGCCCCCTCAGCCCATCCCTGGGGCTGATGATGGTTTTGTCCAGGTAATTTCCGGACAAAAAGACCAATCAAAAGTCCAGAAACGCCTTTGCTAATTACATCTTCAAGAAAAACGGAAAAGAAAGTTGTTGGCGCAGTTGGAATTAGAGTAGCAGCCATGTAGGGGGGAGGAGTAGCGGGCCCGAAGCAGGGCCAAACTCCCTCCTCCCCCGGCTTGGGCCGGGGGGGGGAGCAGGTGCAGCACTGAAGTTCTCCCTTCTCTCTTGTAAGAAAGTGAAGAAAAAAAAGTTTAAAAGACGGACTGCTTGGACAGAAACCGCTGTGGAAGAATTCCAGCCGAAAGATAACGGAGCTTCCAAGGTCGGAGCTGGCAGCCGAAGCTGCAGCAAAGAAAAGTAAAGTGCGAAAGGGGGGAGGCTTGTTTCCCCCCTGCCTTTCTGCTCTCTCTCCTTAGCAGGGAAAAGACTGAAAAGTAATCCCTGCTACTTGTAAAAGTTTGTTGGAGTAAGGAGACTGCCCATGCAGCTGATAAAGAAGTCTGTGGATGTACTAAAGAGAACCGAGGCTTCATGAGAAGGACTGAAGTGAGGCAGAGTCCTGGTGGAGATTTGTGACCCTGAGGGAAACCTGTGCTGGAGCAGTGATGACTCAGGTGGGATACTGGGATCCGTGTGTGTGTGGATCCATACTGCTGTTGAAGATTTTGTGACCCTGAGAAATCTCATGCTGGAGCGAGACGGCCCATGTGAGATGCTGGAACCCGTGTGTGTGTAGGATCCGTGCTAGACCCATGCCGAGAAGTCTATCAAGAACTGTTCTCCCATGGGGAGGGACCTCCATAGAGAAACAAGAGTGGACTCTTAAACCATTATCCCTTGTAACCCTGTGGAAGAAGATCCATAGTAAGCAAGTGTCCCCTTGCAAGCCTATGGAAGGAAGACCCTTCGGGACCTGAGTAACCCCCAGCCTTCAGTCTTTGGCCAAGGAGGAAGGTAAACCCAGCCCTGGAAGCCAACACAGAGCGAGAGGGAAAGAGAAGAAGTTCCAACTGCAATGAAAGTGCTGCTGCTACTGAAGATCTGTTACTAGAGGGAGAGAGCTGGAACTCCAAAAATACAGAATGAGACTACTTCTTCTCCTTGAACTAGTATAAAAAGGGAAGAAGTATTTTTGTGTAAATATATAACACTTTAATTTAGGTAGAAATTGCTGTAAATATAATTCTTTAGTTTTTAACTTATTAGTAGGTTTTATTTTACTAGTAATAAATGTTTATACTGTTTTCCCCAAGTCCTGTCTCTCTTTTATCTGCAAATACCTTCTCTCAACTAGTAGTAATTATGTGGGAGGTAGAAAGCAAAATTGACCCAGAGCAAAACCACGACAGGGTCTTTTCTCATAATTCATCCTCAGCAAAAGACCCTTGTCTCATTTAAACTGGGACATACCCCTCTCCCCTTTGTATCAGTCCAGGAGGAGAAGCAGTCTCTTTCTCTCTTTCTGGAGCTCAGGTCTTTTAAATAATTTTGCAGCACTCAAAAGTTCTCCTTCTGTTATCTCTAGGATGACAACTCTGATTCGTTGCAGATGGAACTGTTTCTCTGTCTCTTCTATGTCAGCCTCAGGGCTGGGCCTACCCCCCTCCTGGGCTAAGACCAGAGGCTAGGGAGTTACCCAGGCCCTGTAGGGTCTTCCATGGACTGCAAGGGGACACTTGCCTACCATGGATCCTCACCACAGAGTCACAGGAGATAATGGCTTTTGAGTCCAATTCTGTTTCCTGTGGGGTCCCTTCCCATGGGAGAACAGTCTTTGATAGACTTCTCCGACAGAAGTCCAACATGGATCCCTCACTCAGATCCCAACATCTTACCCGACCCGAGCTGTTCTGCTCCAGAGCAGGACTCTCTCCATAAGCTTCTTCATGCATTGACAAGCTCCTCTATGAGCTGCATGGGGGCCTCCTCACTCTAATAATCTTCCACAGGTGGAAGGGTTTTATTTTTCAGTGTTTTCCCTGCTAAAGGGGGAGAGAGAGAGAGAGAGGGGAGAGGGAGGGGAGCAGCAGCCCCCACGTCAAACTTCTCTCTCCTGCTGCTGCCAGCTTTGATCCTAGAGGTTTGTTATCTGTCTGCCACAATTCCTTTTGCAGTGTTTCTTGTCCAAGCAGTCAGTCCTTCTCTAAAGGTTTTTTTTTTTTTTTCTCTACTCTCTTACAAGAGAGAAGGGGGGGCTTCACTGCCACACCTGCCCCTAGCCCAGGGCCGGGGGAGGAGGGGGCCCTGGCCCTCCTTGGGTCTGCCTCCTCTCCTATATGGCTACAGCTCCTCATTTCATCTGCACCACCACCTTCTCTTCTCTTTTCCTAAATATGTAATTGGTAGAGGCGTTACTAAAACTTTTGATTGGCTTTTTCTCTGGAAACCCACCTGGAAAAAACTATT
>NW_020961161.1:0-1589 GCF_003031625.1 Empidonax traillii | reverse complement strand
GACCTCCTGTATTCCTGGGCACTTTCCTGACCCTGTGTATCAGGTTTGGGAGCAGGGAGGGGGCTGCAGGTTTGCCTTAGGGAAGAAGAGATCAAGAGTTGACTCTGTGGCAGAGAGAGCCAGGTCCAGGTGGCTCCAAAATGCACCAGCCAGTGCCCAAAGCTGAGCCAAAAAGCAATTGCAGAGGCATCTCTGGGATAACCCTTTGGAGAAAGGATAAAATCCAGGGTGCTGGAACCCAGAGAGGAGGGAGGGAAATGTGGGAGAAAAAGCCCTGCGGGCAGCAAGGGGAGTGGAGAAGGAGGAGGAGAGAGAGAGAGCCTTGGTGTTCCCCTGGCAGCCAAAAGCCAACCCCCCAGCCCTGACAACCCCAGCTCAGCCCAGCACAAAAGTTCCTTGAGCTCTGGAGGTTCTTTGCAGCAGCTTTTTAGCAGAGCTGCCAGATGGGCCAGCAGAGGGGATGCTCAGCTGGGTCTGAAACCTGTGTGATCCTTGGCAGCCTTGGCTCCAGTAGAATGATGGAAGAGTTTTGCTAGGAGGGGACCTTTGAAGTTCATCTGTTCCAGCTCCCCTGTAATGAGCAAGGACATGCTCAACTAAATCAGGTTGCCCAAAGCCCCATCCAAGCTGACCTTGAATGTTTCCAGGGATGAGGCATCACCTCTCTGGGCAACCTGTGCCAGTGTTTCACCACCCTCAGTGTAAAAAAAACCATTAGTTATATCTACTTCAAACCTTCCTTTTTTTGAGTTTAGAACTATTTGTCCTATCACAGCTCTGTCTAGGTCCTACAAAAACTTCATCCCCATCTTTCTTAGAGGCCTCTGTGGTGGTGCATCCTCCCCGCATCGTCCTCAGGCCTGTTCCATGATCTCAGGAGCTCCTGACAAGCCTTGACCAAACCAGTTGAGCAATGAAGAGCCCCTGGACTGGACCAGGGGTGTGTTAAATGTCTCTGGACTGGACCAGGAGCTCCTGGATGATATAGGTAGGAACAATCAGGTGTGGAACGCCTGGGGAACAAAGATAATCAGCTATTCCATGAAAGCCTTGGAACATTTCCTGTTTAAATTGCAGCCCAAATGGAAGAGTTTGGATACAATTCATAAATCTTTTGGAAACTCCAGTCATTCCTGACATGAGGGTGGAAATTCAGCAGATAACTAAAGCCAGTGCCCTTGTGAGCCCACACCCAGCGGTGCTGAGGGAGGCCCTGGGAGCTCCCCAGCACCTCCCTCTCACTGGGACACCTCTCGCAGCCTCTTGGAGCTCGGGAACCCTCCAGTTTGCAACACTCTAAAGAGCGTCGCTGATGCCCAGGACAATTCTGATCCCCCTCAACAAACACTCCTCCAGCTGTGACCCTTGTCTGGTGGGAAACACAAAGGGATGTGTGGGGGTGTTTCACTGACAACAGGAGAATTTTGGAGAGGGACCTTTACACACCCAGATCTTGATGTGTCCACACATCTCTGCCTGGGTGTGGGTGTGAATTGACTGTGGTGTGAGTGTTGTTACTGTGAATCTATAATTCAGTCACTGTTAAAACTGTAGTAAATGTTATTGAATCCCTCTGTAACTGTCAAGTT
>NW_020961160.1:0-6782 GCF_003031625.1 Empidonax traillii | reverse complement strand
AAAAAAAGGGAAAAAAAAAAAAAAGAAAAGAAAGGGGAAAAAAAAAAGAGCTAATGAGATGGCTAGTGCTACTTGTTGCTTCTTGTGAAGCTGTCCAGAATACATAATACATATTTCCTTCAAAGAGGAGATAAGGTCTTAAATAAATAAAGATAACAGATTGTCATGCTACTGGAATTGTGCAGGCTCATGCAGCCTACAAAAACACTGTGTAAGAATATGCTGAATGTCTTTCTAGTCCCTATGGTAACCATGGGAGCAATCAGTTGCTCTGAGGACAAGTAGAAAAAAATGCTATGAGAAAAACAGATCCTTTCTAACTAGAGCAAAGAAAAGGCATGATCTCTGCAGCCTCATAGCAGTAATGTACACCGTCGTTATAACTTTAAATATGCAAACAAAGATCCAAGTATCACAAAGGGGATAAAAAATAAAGAGCTGGCACAAGACTGGAGTTTTATGATCAGGCTTAAGGTACAGAGGTAATTTTCAGCCTGTAATTAATATTTCCCTGCTGCTGCTAAGGCTTCCTTAGACTAATCTCTCCTCCTTCAGGGTTCCTAATTGGATATCCTCTGAACAAAGTCCCATGGCTCATTTTGCTCAGTGTTCAACATCAGTCATCTTTAGAGGTGCACCCAAGCCCTTGCCAGGCATGAGTGGGCTTTCCTTACTCTGGGGCAGAAATACCTATTACCACCAGCATAATATCTCTGTGGCATTCCTGTCAGAGATCACTAAGCTGAGTTTCTTGTCAAAGCATTATCTTATGCAAATTTTCACAAGTGAAAAATATGAACTGCTCATACTTGAATGTATAAAAGATCAGCTTGGTATACTAAAGATAAGTAACCCTGTTGTTTTTGCTGTAGAGATCTCAGAGAGCAGGAAGGAAACTTTCCTGAGGAACATGGGGGAAAGGAAGAGGATCTGCAGCATGAATTTCAGCAGAGAATTGGAGGAACTAGCTGGGGAAGATGAACACCTGGCATAGTAATTGAAGTGCATAACATGATTTTACATTTAAGCATTAAATCTATACCAAACATTTAAAACTGTGCATGTTAAATACAGTTTCTAAACCCATATGTCTATGCTCCAAAACATATAAAAACATCACTAGTATAACAAATACATTGATAACTGTAACAATGAACAGTTAATAGCCAGATAAATATTATACCTGATTGTAATAATTGTCTAAATAACTAATTGAGCATCCCACAATGCTTAAACTAGCAAAGCAGTTTTTTCTACCAAATACATGATTGCTTAAAAGTGTTTTCTTGAATCTCACTCTAAAGGTTGAAGAGTTCTTTCCCGCAGCTCACCAGAGCAATGACTGCCACTGAAAGGGATGGTTTATGTTATGCTTCTGATCTAGAAAACATTGGCTTTAAAATACCAATTTAGAAATTCTTCACCTCATCATTCTCAGTAGCCATTGCCTCTTGAAAACTCTCTCTCCCATTCTTTGAAAAGAAAAAAAAAAAAAAGAAGAAAAAAAATCATCATATTTAGTTTGTTAAAAGAGAAAATACATTTTTTCCTTCCTGTATATCACTTCCAGAATTTCAGCAACTAGTTACTGAACTACCAAAGCTTCTGAGACCAGAGGGGTTGCCTTGCCCTACGTAAGGTAAACTGTTTTCAAGGCATTTTTTGAGTGGCACCTCACAGGCAGAAATATGTGTACATGTGCTCCACCACACAAATGGAATGATCTGGACAGAGATTCAGGACACATGGAGTCTACTGCATGCAATGAACAGATTGACCTCTCAGAGCAGAAGTGTACCTTTGCAATAGGTCTGGTCCATCCAAAACACGATCTATCAGTGAACTATATGCACAATTCAGTTCATAGAGTAATCTCAGTATACATCATACATTACTAGCCTCCACTGTAGTAGCTGTTGTTAGTTGCTAACAAAAGACAAATTGTCCTCACTGGTCCTCAGAACCCTCAAATTTCATACATGTCCATCTGGTAAAGAGTTCAACTTTCAGGGAATATTAACAGCATGTACCAGTTTGCTTTCCAAATCCAGAAAATATATTTTTTTATCTCTTATAACTCATGAGGCAGAAATTTTTGTCATTATTTTTGTTATCTGTCTTGTCTTGGTGCAGGAAACAAATCCCTCATGCTTAATTTTGCTGCATTTATTTACTTTCCAACAACCTTTCTCCCTCATTAGAGAATACAAGTCTCAGAAGTGTCATGGTCACGAAATGAAGAAGCAATAAAATGAAGAAGATGGATTGAAGACCCAGTTTTGACAAAGTTTCAAAGCAAGAACATATGTACTCCTCACCCTCTTATCTCCTTTCCCCTTTATCAAAACTCATCTCTTGCTGCTCTTAGGAGGATGCTCCAGGCATCCCTAACAGTAGGGGGTCTGTTAGAGTACCTTATAAAATCAGTGAAAGTCTGTAGGTCTGCAGGGTCCTGGGAAAAAAATAATGTCACTTCAATCATATGAATGCATCTTTAATCAGTCGGTAAAAAAATGCTGGGCTTACAAAGTGACGGCTGTTTTTTATTCCTGCATGTGCTAAAGGAGAGCCTTAAGGAAGTTGTACAAAGGCAAACTGAAGATCACTGCTTTCCCTTGCCACGCACTTCTTGGCCAATAATCGACGGCGAACTGATGGACACTATAAATAAGGGAAAACTAATACAAAAAGACTAAAAGAGGTTACAATAAAAGAGAAACTGGAAACATGCATAAGGTAAAAATAAGAAACAGTCTAAATTGAGACATCTTTAAAGGGAAACATTTTCTGTTGTTTAAGTGGGGATAAAACGTTGTTGAAAATTCTTTTTAAAAAAAATACTTTCATAAAATGCCCTGTCACAGGAAACATAAATGATGTTGGCTATGCCCCAGGTAGAAACAAGCTAAAATATCCACCATGAGGTCATAATGATTTCCCAGAAACTCCTTGAATGTGAAGTGTGTCACACAGAGGATTTTCCTGATGAAGCCATGTATAAATACCTTCAAAAAAGTAACCAAGGGAGTTCATTCTGGCAGAAGGATCGGCTTTGAGTTATTTAGAACTTGCTCTCTCCTCATGTATTGCTGACAATTTAAATCAATGGATAATGCAGCTCAAACCACCAGAGAAGAGTAAAACCTGGGACTGGTAACCTAATTACCTCATTCCCAGTCATAGATCTTGGGCTGCTGGGAACCTTCTCTGCCCCTTTTTGGTGCAGTACAGGACACTGTTCAAGCCATCTGTCTACCCTGCTGCCTTCTTACCACTTTGCACACACATACACACTGAGGAAAATCTAGTTGAAGTTAGCTAGTTTAGAAAAGATAATTTGTTCCAGGCTGTTATGTTTCTCAAGTGAATGTCAGATGAATTAATAATTATGGGAACTCTTGAAACATTTCCAGCTTTACACAGCATAGTTGTTTTAGGGCTCCAGTGACGTCTGCAATATGTGGGTCTCCTGAGATTTGGAACAGATGCATTATTTTCCTCAGCCACCTGGAAGAAAGTAAAACATTGAAAAAAGCTGGTTTATAAGGACTCCCTGATGTCCACAAACTGGTCTGGTTAATAAGAGAAAAAATATTTCTGATTTTCTCAACTGCAAAACAAATAGCTAAACATACAATTGCTGCTTTCTGTGAAGGAAATAAAAATGTCATGAGACTTTCAAGGCTTAAGTAGCTTGCCTAGTGTCCTGTTTTGGGGGCGCATTAAGGATTTATGAATGTAATTTTCGGACCTGTCCTGTAAACCAGAAACTGAAGAGAGACCTCAAACCTGTGTGCATTTCATGTAGCATATGAGAAACATTTAGCAGGAGTTAGAGGAAATTCGTAAGGTTATTTCAAGTTCCTAAATTATTTTACTGGGGAAAAGACACATTTGAAGTTTATTCTTGAAGAGCAAAATAACTCTGGGGAAAAAAAGTGGCAAAGTTCGAATGGCAGTCAACAAAACAGGCTTTTATTCAGACAGAGAGATGTTCAGCTTGTTGTAAATGCCTTTGAAATTAACAGGTATACTATTGCACATAAACAAATATCACCAGTCATGTCTTTTGCTTCCCCTCAATGCAATGAAGTGTGGCAAAATCCTTTCTAATCTGCATTCCCTTCTTTGAAAGATAGGTGCCTGTGTTTTTAGACTGAAAAGAGGAACTCTATGTCTGCAGCCCTGAGCCTGCAAGCATACTGACTAGACTTCATCTACCAACAATGACTTTGTAGCTGGAGCAAAGCCTCAGGCAAGGATCAGGAAAACGTGAGGAGACCCTGCTAAGCTGCAGGGCTCTGCTCACATGTAGTCTCATGGCCTCAGAGATGGTGGCATCCATTACAAGAAATTCCCAAGCTGACTCAAGATGGAGCTTCTTTCACGTAGTTATTGTTTCTTAAAGACGGTAATATAATTAATCTTCCTTTATGCAGAGGCCATGGGCTGTTACAGGTCAAACTACAGAACCTGAATACTGGCAACCCTATCGCAGTGCTTTAATATCCAGGATTTCTCAGGTGGTCAAGCAAAAACTTTTACTTCAAATATGTGTTTTAAAATGTCTTCACAGGTTGACCAGAGCTTTCCCACAATAAGATATACAAGGTTTTGTCTGAATTATTTTCACAAATTGACCTGAAACATCATCACCCTTAGGTGAATGAAGTAAGGTGTTTCTTAACTACTGCTGGGAATAGGGAGAACATAGTATAAACAGCAAGAAACGTTTGTCAGAGACAAGAGATTTTGTCCAAGATACACACATTTCAGCATCAAATGTAAAGACCAGTTGCTTCACCAATCATCCTGAGCTGCTGGCCTAAAAATAATTTGTTTGGGTAGATAATGTTCTAAAAGAGAGAACACCATGGTCAACTGTGTTTGCAGGCTTTACAACCCTGAATATTCCTTTCCTTTACATACACTGGAATTTCCAAACAACTAAGTTTCAGACCTATATTTACCTTTGGAATTATTTTTTTGCATTTCTTTGGAACTATAAAATTTCGAAGAGAACAATCTGCATCTATTGTCAAGAGAATATCAGGTTGAGCTAAAGTTATATTTTTTTCTGTATTTCAGAGGTTGAATGGCAATTATTAAAATATGATTTTTGCATCACTAACAAAATTCCTGCATTGTTGTTGTGTGCTGACCAATGTGTAAGACCAACTCTTTACTACAGTCGGTTCATCTCATCTTTGAAATATTGTGACATTTACATGGCAAGAGCTGTGTAAAGGGATCAGTATGAGAAGTAGTTAGCACTTCTCAAAAGAAAAAAAAATAAACCACATAAAAAGTTTCTTTTCCAAGCCTCTCCTTTGCTAAGCAGGTAGTAAGATAAAGAAATTTAGTTATAATACTAAGAAAACAATATATGGAATACATTCCTCTCCCTTCACCCCCTAAAATCTAGATCTTCATTATCTAGCAATGTATAATGAGCTACATCTGCAAAACAGCATTGCTGCATTTAAAAATCCCAAAGGTCCAGTGCAATTCCTAACAGATGTATCACTACTTTTACATGAAGGGGAATAACGGTTTGATTAGCTCTTCAGCCCACTAACCACAAGAAATATATCAAGTTATATCTCTGCTGATGGATATAACATCTGGTGGTGATACCATGTGCCAACTTGTTTTTTCAGCATCTTACATGGACCTAGGACTAGGCTAGGAAGCTCAGCAGAGAATTGCACTGCAGTTCAATTCTTATAGCCTTTTCAGAAATGCTATGGAACATTTCATCGAAGTGATAATGCATTTATGAAGTCTATTATTTAATGAGCCATTTGTCATCTTTACATCAGGGATATAACCCAGGTATCAGGTTTACAGGATACGTCTGCTTATGTTAGACTCAAAATTGCTCTGCTGGGGCTTGATGACATGCTTGATTCTTCCAGCTAAGGCCAATCTGGAGCCAAACTGGAAGAGAGATGAGCATACTTGGGTAAAAAGCTAATGGGAGTAGAAGGATTAAGATGAGGAGTTAAGGATACATGGAGGGGAAAAAAAGCAAACAACCAAGGTGGCAGTGCAGTAGAGAAAGCAAGCTGAAGAGTGAGTCAGAGAAGTGATAGAAGAGTTAGATCTGAACAGGGATTGTCAGCTAACATAGAAATTACATAGAGCTGTAGTCTTCAAGTAGTTCATGTAATTGCCAGTTATTCAAGGCATCATTTAGTCCATTGGATTTTAGATATCTAAAAATTGCCACTCTTTAAAACTGACTGGCCTATTTGTGCTAACTTTTGGAAAGTGCTAGTTGGAATGTGGACAAAACCAGTCGAGTTTGCAGGTATGAATCTAGCATTGTTTAATTTACTGTCATACAGAGCTTCATCATCCTGATCCCTTGGAGTCAGCTGCTTGTCAGCATCACTGTCTGGGATTACAATCAGCTGTTTTCACATGCAGAGCAGCCAAGCCTTTGGATAAAGTTGTTCTCAAGTCTGTGAATTTTCTCTGTCCTTATTTCATGAACATTTAATATTAGACACCACTTACTTCTCAGGCTCTCAAGTACTCCTCTGACACTTTTCAAACCATCAAATTACTGTCAAAGCAAAAAAAAAAAAAATAAAGTCTCAGTAGGGTTTTAAATTAAGTGTTAGCAAGTAGTTGAAAATTAGCAGTAGCATTTCTTTTCTCAGTTATATATGAAGGAAAATGTGAATTCAGAGTGATTGTTTTAAAAGGAAGGCTAAAGTATATGCTCAATGACATTCCTTGGAAGAAGGAATGGTGCTTTGGACTCCATGGTAAAG
>NW_020961159.1:3557-6782 GCF_003031625.1 Empidonax traillii | reverse complement strand
AAAGCCACGTGGTGCCTGTGAGCGGCTGCTCCCGAGCTGCTCCGGGGGGTTCGTGGCACTGGCAGCAGCGTGGCCAGCCTTGAGCAAATCCGCCAGAGCAGGGATATGGCAGGCAGAGGCTGGAGCAGCTCCATGGCATGTTTTCCCCTCAGACACCCACTCCCTGCCTCCCGTGGATGTCCAGCAGCAAGACGCACAGGACTGAACGCAGCCCCCCAGCAATCAGCCCGACGTGCCCACCTTTCAGAGCAGGGAGAGAGCCGTGGCACACTGGGAAAGTGCCGTGCTTGGGCTCGGGGGGAAATCTAGAGTGCTGGCGAGGGGATGGGGATTTGGAGCCGCTTTGCAGGGGCTTTGTTTTGTTTGGTTTCAGCGCAGCCTATTTAACTCCAACGACTGGCGAAGGCTGGGGAGAAAGGAGCTCTTTGTTATAGGCTGAACAGCCCCAGGTCTTTAACTCAGCTTGTGGGAAGAGCTCTGAGAAGTTGAGGTAGCCCAGGGACAGGCGGATTTTGGGATGGGCAGATTTCACAGCGCTCTTACCTCTAAAGTGAAGCACAAGAGCGAGGGTTCGAGCACCCACCTCCCCCCAAAAAATAGCCCAGCACAAGCCCTGTGAAGCACCACCACCATCTGCCAAGTCTTTGTCTTCGCAGAGGAGGTGGAAGGAGGAACACCCAGTTTTTTGAAATCTCCATTACAGGTTGTCTATGAGCTGCAGCTCTTCAGAAAAAAAATACTTCTTTCTCTGGGTTTCCAGGAAGCAAAATGTTGCCCTCCGCTGTTTGCAGCGTAGCTGGAACAGAGAGCTTGCTGCGTCCGAGCCTGGCCAGTGCTTCGCTCCAGTGTCATGTCCCTGGCAGGGACCAGGAGATCTGGGGAGAAACAGCTCCTGCCCAGCCCACAGATACTGCAGAGACCTGTGAAAGGTCCAGCCATCCTCCATCAGCCACCACAAACGATGGCCTTCTGCTCTAGGGGTGACCTGCTCCTCCTCTGTCACCTCATGGGTTTGCTTGGGTTGGCTTTGGACTGAGGTGGGTCCAACGAAGACCAATCTCCTCACACCTCATGTTTCACAGGAAAACAATGCAAAGCAGCTCAGCTGTGCATCCTTGGTCCAAATTCCTCAGTTCTTTCCATTTTCTTCTCTTTCTCCTCAGTGACTCTTTGAGCTCCTTATGGTAACTTTGGAGCTATGCTGGCAAACTTGTCCTCCAGCTCCTCCTTGCTGGAGATGCAACACAGATGGATCCATAATGCTGGTTGTCTTTTATAGATCTTCAACATCTAAGTGTTGGGGATTTAAACTAGTAGATGGAGGGAGTGGCTACTTTTTTCTGTAGATGTGGAAACTGAGGCACAGGCCACTTATCCAGAGGAAAAGAAGTCAGATTTTAGGGCCAGGTGACACAGTTTCACTTGGAAACCTTTGTTGCATCAACCTCTTTGGAGATGTTGCCATGAGAGAGGAGGCCTTTTTTCCATTCTTTTTGCTCAGAAAGGATCAGGAGCTGGGGATGGAGCTGATGACATGGCCCTGTGGTCGATCGCCACCCGCCACCTCCCTGCTCGCACAGAGGCAGCAGGCGGAAATAAAACACAATTCGGGGCTGGCGGAGCTGGGGAAGAGTGAGATGAGTCTTGGTGGGGAGACCAACCTCACCTTTCATATTCTAATGCCTTGCCTTTGCCTGATTTGTGAGCTCTCGGGAGTCCTGCTGGGAATTCGCTCGAACGGAGGCACATGCCACCGTCCCTCGGTAAATTACACAGAGATATAATGAAGGAGGAGAAATCAGTTACTCTGTGACTGTGGCTCCCCAGGGGACCTTAATTCAAATATTTGTGGAGCTGAGCAAGTGGGGCATTGGGGAGCCGCCGAGTTGGAGTGTCTCTCGACAGGTTGCTTGCAGGTGGTTGGTGATGGGGAGGCAGCACTCTGGGACACAGGTCCATCCCGGAAGGGGCTTCAGGTTCCTGACGGTGCTTTGGGTGTCATTAGCCAAGAGGAAGATTCTGGGGGAAGGGTGGACTGCGATCTGGCTGTAACTGCCTGGAAAACGGGAGGTGGGCTCCAGGCTGCAACTGGTGGCTGTTGGGATGGGGCAGCCCCCTGTGTCCCTTTTCCAGTGGCTTTGAACAGAGTGGGGTGATGGGGGCACCTGCCCACCCCCTGTGACCTGGTTCTGTATTGTCTCTTGGGGAGATCCTGAGACAGAGGGGACAGGGAGGAGCAGGGTTTGCAAAGCCAGGCCACTTTCCTGCTGCCCACATGGCCACTGGTTTCAGTAGCGGATATAGAAAGGGTTAAACGCTGCTTGACAGCAAGGAGAGGGCAAACCCCACATTGCTCAATTTAGGAATGAGAAATCAATTTACCTCCAGCTCCATTCCCTCTGTGTGCCCTCAAGCCAGGCTTTCTGCCCTCTCTCCTCCCAGGCCACGCCAGTGCCCTGGATCTGGGAAAACAAATGGGATCCAATCTGCCCATCTAGCAACCTGCACCAGCAAACAGGGGCACAGCTGGGGGGCCACCCCCTTTCTGGGTGTGTGCAAGAGCTGTTAGGTCCCACTTCACCCTGATGGCTGAGGCTGTGGCTCCACCAAGGACAGACACAGTGGCCTCTTGGCCACAGTGGTGCTATGGTGCTCTTACCCAGTCCAGCAGTGAGCATGGAGAGCTGGGGTGCAGGGTGAGCTGACTGGCAGGGTGAGCTGGGTGCAGGGTCTCCAAGGAGAGGTAGTGGTGGTGTGGGGGCTGAGGGCAGCTGCTCTCCCCCAGTGCCATTCTGCACAGCCCTGTTCTTCTCCTGCAGGTCCTACACCATCACCCCAGCACTCAGAAGCGATGCTGTTTCCAGGAGTTGTGCCTGTGAATGTGAGCACACGCAGACACACTTCCCCCCCAGCGCTCCTTGCACGCCTGCCCACACGTGCACCAGCTCTCCCGCTCCCCACCAGGCCACTCTGCTCTGCTCTGCTCCGCTCCTGTGCCGGCATCACACCCCGAGTGCGCGGCAGTTCTGTCTCCCGATCCCCGGGGCTGCCTGGAGCGGCAGGAGCAACCCCACGCCCACCCATCCACCCACCCACCCACCCACCCGCCACCAGCACCGAGCACAGGCGTCCTCCCCACACTGCAGCCCCTCGCACGCCCAGCGCCTTCGGGGCCGCTGCGCGCACCCGCGTGCGGATCCGCAGCACACCAACTGTCGGGAAGGG